>NC_068357.1:93324533-93402033 GCF_020536995.1 Dreissena polymorpha
TTTCATGATCCTAGGCACAAGCGTTCTTGAGTTATCGTCTGACAACCACCTGGTGGACGGACAGACCGACATGAGCAAAGCAATATACCCCCTCTTCTTCGAAGGGGGGCATACAAATATATACTAGTGAATGAAATAGACTTTAACATATCACTCTTTTGTCAAATACCATTAAAAAAGAAAGTAAAAAAACACAAAATTATACAGCTGATAAGTGCTTCCCATGATGGAAAATATATCTCCACAGCAGAATGTATAAATTAAGATTTAGAACTTCACTGTTCACTGTTTATTTACAGAATATATCTTAGGCTAAAAATATACTCCAATTTAAAATAGAGGTACTCAACAGAAGTAGTTAGTAAAGGTTTAATACCTCCAAGTGTTTTCCTGCTTGTACCAATGTGATTCTGATGGTCATAATGATTGTTTGCCCAGATCAAAATATATTTGAAACATTTCCTTTAATGATTAAAATCCGACATTTTAAATTTTTACAGTAAACATTAATTTTAACTTCCTTCTGATCCATCGATTGGTCTGCTTTCATGGTCGCATAAATATCTAATTTCAAATAGAAAATTAATTAATTAATAGGATAAAAAAGGTTTTTGAAATATTTTTCATCTGATTTAATTTATATTCCTACAGCCCACATTCAGTAAACATTGAGCAGGAAATGATCAATACTGCATAAGAAATGTATTTCAGAGTTCAGTTGTATCACATTAGTTAAATTGAAGGGATTCACAGGAGCATGACTGGCCTGCATAAAGCAAAGATGACACAAAATACTGTCACCAAACAGACAAACAGAAACATGTACATATATGTTGAACTTTCGCCATACATGATATAACATCTTGCGTGATTCATTTTTAACCTTCTAGACAAAACAGTTAAAGTAGCCAAAATCAAAATAAACTATTTCAGAGACTGCATTCAAATGCCAATATGAATAAACTTCAACATTCATCTTTGTTCAAACTAAAGTTGCACGCTGTCTTACCAAAAAATTAGCATGAACAGTCATTCAACTTAATACAAGCAAATTCGTTGAATTGATATCCCCCACCAAATAATAAATATTTCTACAAATGACCTTGACTTTTGATCAAAAACACGTACATAGGTCGTGCACTGCCTGATAATTGAGAACAAGTACATCAGGACATTTTGAAAATCACTTTAAGTATGGTAGAATCCTAATACCAAATAAGGCATATTTAATCAACATGTGTGATTTTGACCTTTGTGTGTGACTTTGACCATGACCCTAGAAACCTGGATCTTATATTTGACACTCTGCTAGACAATGGAGAACAATTGTGGGCAGTTATTACAGAATCCCTTGATGCATAGTAAAGGAATGACTAAATAATGAAGAATCCATCAAATTTGTGACCTTTGACCTCAATGTGTAACCTTGACCTAAGCCCATACGATTAAGGGAGTTGAATGTGAAGCACCCCCAGATGATTTAGAACAACTATGGCAAGTTTCATGGCTCTGGCTCATGTGTTAATGGAGATAAAGCTCTACGCTTATATTAAAAAGCATTTTTTCAAGATACAAAGGGCCATAACTCCGTGCCATTTGGCATGCATCCTCCTCTTATCCATATATATATATACTCATACCAAGTTTCAATGAAATCCGCCAAAGCACTTCCAAGATATGGCTCCCGACGGACAGACAGAAAGACACAAAGAAGGACGGACAATGCCAAAACAATATCCCTCCCCCTACGCGGGGTATAATAATGCCAAACCCTTTAGTATTAGAAAATGTTATTTTTTTACCCATCCTTTTTTTTGCAATAGGAGCTGTCCCAAACAGCACGCTAGACTCTTTTCCTGCTTTGATACTATGACATACATTTTCTGCCAGTAACCTGATAAAATCACCACAAAGACATATTGACTATTCTGTAGAAGTAAACATGAAGCTAAAAATTCATCGATTCAGGCTAGATAGGTGACCATGCCAAGAAACTTTTCATCAATAAATTTTGTTGAATTAAATAAACTTTGCAAGTTAAGTGTACTTGTATTAAAGAACAAAATTAGAACCCAATACCTCTGTCTAAACTCAATTTTTTAGCGGAAACTATTTTTATTTATTTAGTAACTATGACCTTGACCACCATTGCCCCAAATGCAATCCCTATACATGTACACACAAAATTCAACACAATATCTTTATCCTAAATGAAGATATTGAATATTCACTTTTTATAAATGTTAGCGACAATATCCTTGACAGAGCTGCAGATAAGATGTGTATCTGTGTATTTACGCATTGAAAACTTAAAAAAATTCGGTACGTATTTTTAATCGATTAAAGTGCGTAACCAGTTTTACCAATAATCGAGCTGAGTGTTTTGTGTTAAGTTAAGCTTTGAACCAAAAGTAAATCAATCAAAAGAACCTTGTAATCAAAATGGTGGCCCTTAGTGTTCAAGTTTCGAAAACAGACGTTTCAACTGAACAGCGGCTCCTGCAGGAAGTAAATGTATTTTACAATGTGTCAATCAATACAGAGACACAACACATGTAAGTTGAATATTTTAAAGAAAGTCTGTTCATATCATCATTAAAAACTTATTCTGTTTGCATTTATTAATAACAAGAAATTGTCAGAGACGGGTGATGCTCCCCAAAGGTTTTTTTGGTCACAATTTTGCACTATATATTCAGATAAAAGGAAACGTCTAGTAGTTGGGGGGACAAAAATTGCACTATATGTACAGTTAATGGAAAATTTTAAAGGGCCATAACTCTGTGAAAAATCATCCGACCAGAACCGGCTGATAATATGCACATCTCCTCTTGGTAGTGAAGCTTCCCATAAAGTTTAATTGAATTCCGGTCATTAATTGCTGAGAAATAGCCTGGACAAAAATTGTGCACGGACGGACAGACGGACACACGCACAGACAGACGAAGCAGCGACTATATGCTCCCCCCCCAAAAAAAATTGGGGGGAGCATAACAAATAATAATATTTCTTGATTAAACACGCCTTGTACTATGTCAGTTGTCTATGGAAATGGAAAATACTCCTCACTATTCCTCAATACCCTTTATTGCTGAAAACAAAGGAGTAAAATACCCTTCAGCAATAATATCAGGGGGTAAAACAACCTTTAGACTTAAAATCCTTATATGGCGCTCTGATCCTTGACCTCGACCCAACAGGTGCCAAATGCAAAACCAAGCTAGGTCTAAATGTCTGCTAGAGAAAGGAGTTGAAGCAAGCAAACATTTACCGGAATTTTTTCAGTACAAAAAGGGACATAACTTTGCTTTGTTGTAAGTTAAAGTTTTGGGCCGTGGTCTATGATCTCACACAATTACTTGGAACACATATGTGACATTTCAATTGAATTTGTGTAGTAGAAACAGTGATATGGAGATGCAGAATGTTTAGCGTAACCAATTTTCTAAGCACAATAAGGGTTATATTTGCTTTAAATTGCAGGTCAGAGTTATGGAACATGGTCAGTGAATACAAACAATGACCTCAAACATAATAACTATTATGTATACAGTTTCAATTGAAACCCTATATTGCAATGAAACTATTGCATGCTGTCCTTAAAAGGCATTATCTCAGACCCAGACATCTGGTGGACTGCTATATCTCAGACTATTTCGGTGAACAGTCAAGTAAAAACAGACTAAAAGTTTTAACCCATTTATGCTTAGTGGACTCTCCCATCCTTCTAAATTGGATCAATTTATTTCCAAAATTAGGAATGACTAGTATATTTATTTCTATATTTAGAATATTTATTACAGAAATTCCTTTAAGCAAACAGCGCACACCCAGATGAGACGCTGCATCATGCGGTGTCTCATCTGGGTCTACGCTGTTTGCCAAGGCCTTTTTTCTAGACGCTCGGCATAAATGGGTTAAGACAAGAAATTCTGTCAGCAAGTAAACACAGCAATAAATGGTTGTAAAAACTAGATGACAGTATATACAACCACCAGTCTGGTAGCTTGGCGGAGGTTCAAAACTTAGCTGGCAAAGCGCCATCTCATTGGGAGCAGTTAAAACTGTGAAACTGTGCAGAAGCTGTCAGTATAAAAACTCATTGACATTCAGATAATAGCTCTATCTTTCTGGAGCAGAAATTACTTGGAAAACAATACTGGCTGCCAAGTGCAGGGGTACATAATTTACTTTTTGAAACATAACATGATCAGCAACTTTCAAGTTTTTGCTCCCCTCTGAACAATGGCTTCACCTGCTGAAAAATATCAGACCTGGTAAAAGAATTTCTAGGCTTTAGTGGGCTTTTTTCTACATTTTTTTGCTTTAAGTTGTATAAACAAGAAGCTGTTTTAATGTAATTTAGTGATATACTCGCAATTTCACAAATGGTCCGTGAATCTGGTAACTTGATTATACCAAATGTTGAATTAATGAATGTTAAGTCTGGTAGATGAATGTATCAGCATCATCAGCTGAAAGACTAATAAAACAGTCTGAGATTAACACTTGTAGTGGGCTTTTGTGTCACAGTACAGTACTTTGCCAAGCATAATGTTTTTTTTACCCCATATTTTAATTAAAAATTTGGTACACCTTATACAATCAAAGAACTCTTTTGGCAGCTAATTTGCAAATAATTCTTTGTGAAATTCTAAATATTTATAAAAGACATCATGTTTGTCTTTAAAGTCTTGAAGCACTACACTCTATCATCTTGCAGGCTGAGAGGGCTGCTGGCTTCATACAGATTAGCAGAGAACTAGGTATGAACTTAACTTGACAGCAGTTTGCATAGCAATTAAAATGTTTGACTAAAATATTAAAACATGGCAAAGTTTGTGTTTTCTCACTCCATCTTTGACAGCACTGATGAGGAATTTGAGATGCACATATATGGCAAGCGGTTCGACGCATAATCCCAAGGAACTAGGTTTCTCATGAGAACCTAGGTTCTCAGATTCTCGCTTGAAGATTGCACATGGCTTCAAGAACCCAAGTTTTCAAATGAGAACCTAGGTTTTCATGAGAACCTAGGTTCTCATTTGAAAACCTAGGTTCTCATGAGAACCTAGGTTCTCAGAATGAGAACCTTGGTTCTCAGAATGAGAACCTATGTTCTCATGAAAAACCTAGTTTCTTGGGATTTTGCGTCGAACTGCTTGCCATAACCGTGGTTTTTATTTGGGAACCATAGGTTCTCTGAGAACCTAGGTTTTCAGAAAACCTAGGTTCTCATGAGAAACCTAGTTTCTTGGGATTATGCGTCAAACCGCTTGCCATACACATAGACACTACAGAACGTGAAAATATTTTATCACATTCATACTTTCTGTTTCATAAGTCCAAGACTGATTGGGACCAATTTAAATACTGTCATATTAACCGTTCATTTAAAAACAATTCTCTAGTTGCTATATTGTGCAAACCAGAGTGATGCATGAATAACCATGTGCATAGTCATGTCACTTTCAATCCATAATTGGAGTCTTTTTCAGGAGTTTCTGTGGAAATTTTAATACTGCTTTTAATACTGCTTTAACCACCATCTTACAGCAGCCATTTGTATAAATCTGGATCACTCTTATCCAGCCATTACTTTTGGTTATCTTCAATTTTATGATAAGATAACTAAAAGTTATCCGCTGGATAAGAGTTATCCAGATTTATACAATTGGCTAGTATATATTGGTATCTACAGGCTACTTCTTCAGGATAAAATTGTGACCGGTTATTTATTGGCAACCAAATTTAATCTTTGTTGAAATCATGCATTTCTTGCATAAAGATTTAAAGTATGATAAATACTCAAAATAAATGATAAACGATTTTTTATAACAATATTTCAGAAAACAAAATTAACACAGAAAAAAATGTTCCTTTTAGCATTAGCACAATTTCAACGCTAGATGTGGTATGGTAACATAGATTTAACGAGATACAAAATGCTTGTTTTTATTTTTTGTGGCACAATATATTCCATTTTAATTTCCTGCAAGAATATCTATTCATATGACACACAAACACTATAAACTAGGTACATGAACATATTGTCCCACAAAAAACAAAAAGAGCATTTTGTATCTTGTAAAATCTATGTTACCAGACCACATTTCGTTGAAATTTGCGTTGATTCTGAGGGTTTATGTTCTTTTAATTGCTGCTCTTGATATAAAATTGTAAATCTTTCAAATAAAAAGTTAACATATTACTTTACATGATAATGTTAACATTATTTTTGAAAGAGTGTTAATTACTTATGCAAAATTTAACTTGATTAAGAGTTGATTATAAAGATACATCATACTTGGATATGCACTTGGACATGCATTATTTTCTGATGTACATAATAATGATACCAAACATAATGATACGCATTATATTTAAACTTTTCTCCCAATTGGCATTTATATATTGGATGAGTGCTATATACATGTTTGCATATAATATAAGGCCAAGTACGGAAACAAACTCCAATAACATATGGTGAAACAAATAAATTTTGAGTCTGATTAAATTTTCACAAATTAAAAGAATATGGTTGGAAATCAATTTTAACCCATTTATGCCTAGTGGACTCTCCCATCCTTCTAAATTGGATCAATTTATTTCCAACAAGAGATGTGTTCGTCAGAAACACAATGCCCCCAATTGCGCCGCTCTGAAATTATTATTTTTTTGACCTTTGACCTTGAAGGATTACCTTGAACTTGAACTTCCACAACTCAAAATGTGCAGCTTCATGAGAACGCCGCTTTGAATTATTTTTTTTGTTGACCTTTGACCTTGAAGGATGACCTTGACCTTGAACTTCCACCACTCAAAATATGCAGCTTCATGAGATACACATGCATGCCAAATATCAAGCTGCTATCTTCAATATTGAAAAAGTTATGGCCAATGTTAAAGTTTTTGGACAGACGGACAGACGCCATATATTAGACATTTGACCTTGAAGGATGACCTTGACCTTTCACCACTCAAAATGTTCAGCTCCATGAGATACACATGCATGCCAAATATCAAGTTGCTGTCTTCAATATTGAAAAAGTTATGGCCAATGTTAAAGTTTTTGGACAGACGGACAGACGCCATATATTAGACATTTGACCTTGAAGGATGACCTTGACCTTTCACCACTCAAAATGTTTAGCTCCATGAGATACACATGCATGCCAAATATCAAGTTGCTATCTTCAATAGTGAAAAATTTATGGCCAATGTTAAAGTTTTTGGACGGACGGATACACGCCATATATCAGACATTTGACATTGAAGGATGACCTTGACCTTCACCTTTCACCACTAAAAATGTGCAGCTCTGTGAGATGCACATGCATGCCAAATATCAAGTTGCTATCTTCAATATTGAAAAAGTTATGGCCAATGTTAAAGTTTTAGGACAGACAGATGCCATATATTAGACATTTGACCTTGAAGGATGACCTTGACCTTCACCTTTCACCACTCAAAATGCTCAGCTCCATGAGATACACATGCATGCCAAATATCAAGCTGCTATCTTCAATAGTGAAAAATTTATGGCCAATGTTAAAGTTTTTGGACGGACGGACAGACGCCATATATTAGACATTTGACCTTGAAGGATGACCTTGACCTTCACCTTTCACCACTCAAAATGTGCAGATCCTTGAGATGCACATGCATGCCAAATATCAAGTTTCTATCTTCAATAATGCAAAAGTTATGGCCAATGTTAAAGCTTTTTTCTGACTGACGGACAGACTGACATACACACATACTGACATACACACATACTGACATACACACATACTGACTGACGGACAGTTCAACTGCTTTATGCCACCCTACCGGGGACATAAAAATAGGGATGTCTAGTATATTTATTTCTATATTTAGAATATTGCTTACAGAAATTCCTTTAATCAAACAGCGTAGACCCAGATGAGATGCCGCATCATACAGCGTCTCATCTTGATCTACGCTGTTTGCTAAGGCCTTTTTTCTAGACACTAGGCATAAATGGGTTAATACCACTAAACAGACATATAAATTATTTAATAATTCATGGTTTTAACAAATAATAATTTAAGCAGACTTTCAACAAATATTGATACATTCAGTTGGCAGAAATACTCAGAAAATGCTGAAGAAAATGGAGCAGCAATATCCTCAGTTCTTTAAATATATAATCTAATTATTGTTAGTCCAACCAGTGCTAATTATAAATTCCTGCAAGTTACAAGCCCAATAAATTGATGACCTTGGAAAAGGACACAATCCCAGTAACCAATGGGTGGAGTGTTGAGTTTACGTGATAACGCGACAGAAATGGCTGTTAATTAGTGGTCATTAATGCAGTATCTCACTTACATGGTCTATTGAACAATTAGTCAATAAGCAACATTTAGATAGCCCATTATTTAGGGCGGGTCTGATAAGTTGTACATGTAGGCACTGCATTAAGGCTAGTTAACATGTCCTAAGCATGCAATCACTTTCCTTTATTATCGTATTGTTTATCGCAAGACGCGCCTGTATGTGCATGCAGGCGGTAATTAATGTCTACAATTGGTACATCAATTATTGTTATGGTGTAATTATAGTTCTGCAGCTGTCTTGGTACAAGATAAATACAGTACAGTTACACCATTTCACAGTGCACATCTATTTCTGAAAGCAATACTGTTCTATTTAAGTTCCATTTTGTTCCTTATTTAAAGTGTACTTTTGTGTCATCTGGTTCACTTTTGTTGAATCAAGTATAGTCATTATAGAATAAATTCTTTTTTTGTAGTAACTATTGCAAATAAAACAAGACTCCTTGAATTGTTAACACATATCTAAACTCCTTAAATTGTAAACACTTCATGGTTAATTATATACATGCATATGATACAAATGTCACCAAAATAGAAACATAAACTTTACAAAAAACAAAATTCAACGGATGTATATCAGGACAGTCAATCATCAGTATATATCTATCAAATCTGTTTCTTAACCTACAGAGATAGGGAACATCTGTAATATAAGATTTCAAGTATGCTTTATTATACACGTAATCATATTCAACCCATAAAATGAAATTTGGAACTCCTCTATTATCTCCTCAGACTGTTATTGGCAAAAAAATGGTTATCAGGCTAGCAAATTGAAACCCATGTTGCACAACACTGGTGTGGAAAAGTAGGTGTTATACTTAAATAGTTATTTAGTATTTATAAAATGCTAATAGTACAGAATAAACATATATTAAGTGCAGCACAGATAGAAACAAGAAATGTGTTTGTCAGAAGCACTTTGTCCCCTACTACGCCGCTTAGAAGCTATATTTTTGACCTTTGACCTTGAAGGATGACCTTGACATTGACCTTTCACCACTGAAAATGTACAGCTCCATGAGATACACATGCATGCCAAATATCAATATGCTATCTTCAATATTGCAAAAGTTATGGCAAATGTTAAAGTTTGACGCAAACAAACACACAAACCAACAGACAGGGCAAAAACAATATGTCCCCCACTTATTATTATAGTAGTAGGGGACATAAAAATTCCCCCTGTCCTAATCCAAGTACAAACATATTATGTAGTAGATTTATTCCAGTAATTTATTTAACAAATTTGATACAGGAAGCAAAGATTTATGACATAATAATATTCTGTGCATGCTGCTTTTCTAATTTATAGTGAAAACAAAAACATCAAAGATAAAACACTTTCCATGAACACTTCCTCTAATACATTTCCTCCTCACATATCATGTAATTTATAATCAATTCAGACTTTATAGGGTCTATATCTTTTCACCCACTAATCTTAAATTCATTAACAAAGTAATTCACATAGCATGCTTATCTTGAACCATCACTGACTTATTTTAAATTCTTCAGCACCCATGTTTTCCCTTTTCAATTTGATTATCTTGCTAGGCTTAAGAACTGATTACCATATAGTCCATTAACTCTTTAAATAGAGCGGGGGGGGGGGGGGGACCCCTACTCACAGGAGCAATTTAAAACTCCAAGGACTTGAATAGATCCAAAAAGGATTACGATTTTCCATTATCCCAATAAAGGACAGATGTTGGCAGTGCAACAGACCTGTAGCTTCATTGAATTACAGCTGCTGATAAAGCCGATTTGGTGAAAGCTATTTTAATATGAATTTCCTGTTTTGGTTAAAGAGATAACCCAGCTGAAGTTTTAAAATGTCTCTAGTTTGCTTGATTTCTCCATTTTTGTTTACTTCTTCTGAATTATAATCTTCCTACACATTTGATGACATTTTTCAACCGATCATTTAACGTGGGTGGCAGTGTTTTTTTTAAATGATTTTATGCATCATGCTGTACTTGTAGGTTGCAAACAATTCTTATTTTTTATAATTACTGTAACATAGTATGCAAATTAGAAAGCATACGAATTCTTTAGTTTTGAATCAAGCTTGGGAATATAACCTTGCAGCACCGCCAACCTAAAATGTCATTAACTTGACATGGATGTAAAATAATACATCCACTTTTTTAATATGCAACAGTGACTTATGAATCATAAACAAATTAAATTTATTCAGAGCTGTTTACTGTTTACCAATAATTCTACAAAAATATTTAAGAGTTGTTATTGATCAAGGTCATTTCTACAAAAACAACAACACTTAGCCCAAAATGAAGTGTTATTTTACAAAATTATGCATACATCTTTCCTTTTCTTATCTCACAATACCACAAGGATTAATTTGTCACAAGAAACGTATTTGACATCTCAACAAATCAAGCAATTGTATTTCAAGTAAACGCAATATGTCCACTTTGAAACTTTCAGTGCTGGTACTTAACGGCGGAAATAAATTGTCAAGCATTTTGTTATTGTCAGTAGAAGATAACCACATATAGTCCAGTCAAAATATGCAAAAAACTTCAAACAGCTGTGGAAAGAAGAGTAAATCAGTGCATCACTTCATAAAAATGAGTGTTTAGCCATTCCCCTTTCTCAAGTTCCATTTTATTACTATAATTACACATTTTTGAATATAAAACACATTCAATACTGAACATTAGGGCTGTCACGATTCACCGGTATACCGGTATATCGCGGTGCATGTCGTGAAAAAAATCGCACCGCGGTACGGCGTTGCCGCACCGGTTTTTTTAATATTATTATATTAGCACAGATATAAATACATTACATAATTATTTTGATATAGATATCGTTTTGAAAACTGTAGAAGCGATTCAAAATGGCTAAATAAATAATCCGTTAATATCCAGGTCAAGCAAGCGCTTCCACTGGTAGATGTTTAACTTTCACGTTTAAAATACGGCGATGTATGGGTCCGTACCTTTTTTGGAATTTGGGACAGATTTCCTTTGCAAATAAATTCATAATTATCCAAAAGATGTTTACTCTATTTTTTATTTTCTTTCTTTAGTATATCGATCGTTCAAAGCATGCCACTTCCGAATCATGTTATCTTAAGATTATGAATAAGTCGAGGAAGAGTGAGAACGCTGCGGATTTTCAATACTGGGCCTGCTGACTCCGCATTTTAAACATGCCCTTGAAGCGTTCGATTTACACAGATTGTAGTCACAGCTATTGTAGACAACATGGCGGACATTTTAGATAAAGACGCGAATAACAATAACAATAACAATGACTACTTCTATCAAGTTTATTACAGTTTCTAGTCAAACTATGATACCAGTGTTTTCTGATTATCGAGTTTAATAAAGTTTGTAAAACTTGTTATTCTGCTGTTTTCTTCACAGATACATATTCTGTAAAATATCGCGGTACGTACCGCGATACAGTGTTACCGTACCACGATATACCGCGGTACGCTCATGGCGTATCGTGACAGCCCTACTGAACATTATCAACTTAGAGAATGTGGCTAGTTATTTTATACTTAAGTCAAATCTGCAATCTAATCTACAATACTGCTATTTATGATATTGGCTTTGACAAAGTCTTCAGTAAATTTAAACATCAAACGTTGCCTTTATTTACCAAGCATTAATGTAACAGAAGCCATTTATGGTCAATAAATTTCCTATAAAAATATATACTGTATATACTTTAAAAGCCAGCAGTGACACTGTTCCTGCATTCTGCCCAAGACAGATTTATGGCAAAGTTCACAGTAACAAGCTAAATTGAGAATAAAGAATCACAACAAACAATAAACAACACATACTTCATGTTCATATGTTATGATGTATAATCTCAGAAGATTTCTGGTATAAGGTATGGAATACCAGAGGCTTCATTTAATGACAGTTTCATGCTCCACCACAACTGTTTCCTATTATAAATGATTAAATGCAATATCATTTCCAGAATTTTAAAGGTAGGTTTTCCTACTGGGAGCAGTAAAGAATGCTATTTTAAGAACTCTGCATTTCCTTGGATAGAGCTCAGGTACCAACTGTTTGCCCAATTCACATCAACCAATTGGTTCAGGCTTCCAGGTTTTTCAGGAAGCTAATGTTAAGTGTTTATCTTTCCATGCTTCTGAGTTTATTTCTCATCTAAATTCCACACAGCTGAGAAATCAGTTATAAATAAATCACAGTGATATCACCCACCATCTCATCTCTTCTTAGAAAATACTATTGATATTGCAAGTTCTAAACCATAAACTCAGGAATGCATAAACAAACCAGGGACAATTGCATGCATAATGTTACTATCTTCTCCCACCTATTATCTGCTTCTATCACATCTCCCAAACAAATATGAATGCCTAGAAATCTGTCTTTATCTTCCATCTGTCAAGTTAAGGAGCTCCCATCATTGTTATCTTGTACTATAGTGAAGTGCCATAAGAAAGAATATTGTTCTTTTGCCCGTAAACCTTGCCCATATACTGTGTAAAGGTTAAAAGTGAGGTTTATAGTCTGCTTCGATATACATACAATCAAGCCTTGCTTTTCTGGAGAGGCTAATAATTGTTTTTGGATCCAACTTTGATGTGTTATGTTTTTCCCTTACCTATGAAACCTGGTGGTAAATAACAAATTGGAAATACGAACATTGCTGGAATATAATTTGTTACAAAATATCAAGCAACTGAGAAATAATTCTTATGCAAAAAGAAAATATAAATGTAAGTCTGTAAATCCAACACTGACTGATTGGAAATGAAATAACGATACCAGCCATTAATTCCTCCCCATACCAGTCAATATTATCAATCAGGATATAAACTTGATCCATGTAGCACAGCAATCCTATCAACCTACCAACAAAAGTGTCAGATATTACAACATGGGTCACAAAAAGCAATTTCGGAAATTGACTGGTACAATTTTCAATTATCATCTTGGATATTACAACATGGGTCACAAAAAGCAATTTCGTAAATTGACTGGCACAATTTTCAACAACCATCTTAGATATTACAACATGGGTCACAAAAAGCAATTTCGGAAATTGACTGGTACAATTTTCAACAATCATCTTAGATATTACAACATGGGTAGCAAAAGCAATTTCAGTAATTTACTGGTACAAGTGGTTTTGGGTGTTCTTTCCAGACCATGATTATTTTGTGGGTGTCTTGTTATGATAATCTGACCTCAATGTTTGTTAACACTAGGAATTTGTCATACAAAAATTAATGTTGTTGTTTTTTCTCACATTCCTTGACAAACGCGGGTCATTGACCAACTGTTATTTTACCTATTAAGCCCTAATAAGCAATATGTTCATAACTGATGGTGTAAAATATGAGTTCTGGTGTGTAAAATATTCCTATTTCTGTTTTTTTTTTAGCATGGTACCCAAATTTTTAACCCCCAAACTTCCAAAACCAGAGCTCAGCAAGTTCAAACTTCCAGTGAATGCTGGCCCAGGCCACGATTGACATACCTTGGGATTGAGGTCATAGAAGTTGTAGAACTTGTACTTCAGCAGACAGGTGTCATTGTCACGCAGGCCTTGCTCCATCAGGGACCGTGAGGAGTCCAGCCACCTGGAAGGCCATGAACAATTTCAGACTATGACACGCTCTGGGAAAACTAGGCTTAATGCATATGTGTAAAATGTTGTCCAACATTAGCCTTAACCCTTTGCATGCTGGGAAAGTTGTCGTCTGCTAAAATGCCGTCTGCTGAATTTCTAAAATTAGCATATTCTTAGATTTTTTTTTTCAAAAATACTATCAGAATAGCAAACAGTTTGGATCTTGATGAGACGCCATGTTCTGTGGCGTCTCATCTGGATCCAAACTGTTTGCAAAGGCCTTTAAAATTCGGTTCCACAATGAAAGGGTTAAAAGTCTGCACAGGCTAACCAGGGACCAAGCTTTCCGCTTTTAAGAAATCCATTGATCAAAGAAAGTCTTTTCTAAACAAAGTTTAGGAGGAAAGTGTAATGCCTAATTAGCCTTTGTGGACAGCACAGGCTAATCATCTGGAATGACACTTTACACAAATGCATTAGGCCAAGTTTTCCCAGAACAAGGCACAGGATTAATGTCAACTTAATCACGGCACAAACTGTTTAATCAGGCTGAAAGTGTGTTATGTATTTTATTTTATAACAAAATGGTTACAAACGGAAGAGCCTTACTTATGTGAATCAAAATTCTTAGGAATCAACCAAGTTAAGAAAATGACTTCTAAATTGCATATCAGGATTCAAAATTTTCTGTTTGGCTAAAAAAAAATCTTCATAAAATGCAAAATATGCATGGAAAATACAGAATTTCAATGAACATTATTGCATCTGGCTAACAAAGCAATGCAGAAAACTGCTTTTTCAGTCGAAGTCATCTCTACATTTGTATCATCAGCCTTGATGACAAAAACTCTACAGCTAGATCATGCTTACCCTGATTCATCTATGTGGATCAATCACAAGAAATACATCAATAGACAATAACCACTCACTGCAATATCCACTATGTGGATCAATCACAAGAAATACATCAATAGACAATAACCACTCACTGCAATATCCACTATGTGGATCAATCACAAGAAATACATCAATTGACAATAACCACTCACTGCAATATCCACTATGTGGATCAATCACAAGAAATACATCAATAGACATTAACCACTCACTGCAATATCCAAAGTCATTATCAACATTGGCTAGATCAAGATGATGACAGAAATCCTCATCACCTGGCAGAAATCAATCACACACTCACCATGCACCATTACTTAGGTCAGTTATAGGGCTGATTGGATCAGACATGCCCAGTCAACCATTTCTCGATCAGACTAGCATTTTGACCATTTGCAGTCCCAAAGAAAACCAAATTATATAAAATACCTTTCTTGATAGATTTAAGTTTAAAAGGCTCAATTTCCAAGCAAACAGTAAACAACCTGAAGGGCCTGACAGTTACATGCAGGCTGTTCTAGTTTTAAGCAGGTAACATACATGTATAGTCATTTTCACTTTGCTTCTGAGTATGAAACAGTTAAGGTCGCGTCAACACTCTATTATCAGCCCTGTTGACAGAAAAACCCATCCACCTACCTACATCTCAAATCACAGACCAACCAAAGTCTAATCCTTGATCATTTAAACGCCAGAAGGGCTTATCAGTCTCATTTGCACATTAGCTGCTAGGACCTTATGACTTCCAATGCAAGAATAATGATTTACTTCACACCTTATCTTTTTAATTATTTCTGCCTCTAATGTGTGGGCAATTGGCAGCCATAGTGGCCCAGTGTCAGGGCAGCCTCGGTTATCAGCTCAGGTGACAGACCACCTACCTCCAGGTCTGATGCCTTGCCAAGAGATCAGAAGGACATTGACCCAACAATACCAGTCTCCCACAAGTTACCTTTGATTATTTACTTCAGCCTCTATGGAACGCTTTAGGATTATTGAGAGGTTGAGATACTTTAACCCATTTATGCCTAGCGTCTAAAAAAAGGCCTTGGCAAACAGCGTAGACCCAGATGTGGCGTCTCATCAGGGTCTGCGCTATTTGCTTAAAAGAATTTCTGTAGGATATATTCTAAATAAATATACTAGACATCCCTAATTTTGGAAATAAATTGATCCAATTTAGAAGGATGTGAGAGTCCGCTAGGCTTAAATGGGTTACGTTTGGTACATTTTCTGGGTAGAACCAATAGTTTTAAGAGCAGGCAATTGTACGCCAATTAATGACATAGGTCATACAATTTGCCTGTCATGATCCTATATGTTTTTCTACAACTACCCAAAGGATCATTCCTGTAGTTATAGTTAAATCTGCAACAGGTTTCATGAGTAGGAGTCATTTAGAGAACACGTTTATGCATCACAGGATTTGTTGTAGTATCATAGTGGTAATTTTTATTAAAGCATCCTATCTAATAGTTAGATTTTTTGGTTGTGTTCATTTGGGATATTCCCAGCTATTTTCCAGATCTTCAGCTCTCTTATAACATTGATAAGATATCAATTGGCAGGGGAAATAATTACTTCTCTGTATGTTACATAGATTCTCAGGTTACAGTGAAGAGAGAACAGTGACCTAGTAACAGGATAAACGTTCAGGTAATTCTTAATCAAGAAGTCCAGATAATTTGGTTGTATGATTCATATTTCATGACTTTTATGCTCATTCTGTCATCTTGAAGTAATTGATGCTAATTGCTATTGATATAAATATATCAAACATTGTATTGTTCAACTTACTGTTAGGCCTATACAATGTGCCATCCCCAACACAAATTTTACAAATGTTAATAAGCCTAGCTCTGGGAAAACAGGCCGCACGGGTTTATCAGGGACAACACTGTCTGCCCAAATTGAATTTTTGCTTTAAAGAGATGTCCATTAATGAACATTCACATTAAAGTGGAAAGTATTGCACTTGCCCAATTTTTAGTTACTTGTTGTATGCATTGGGACATTATGGGTAAGACTTGGTGAAAACTTCTCATATACTAAACAGGATCAAAAATATTGTTTTTTCTTCTTCATAACATTTCTCTAAAGCTCCCTTCATAAACAAACATTTGAATAACACAGAACTACTACATTGTCTGCAAATAACAATAAGCACTACTTACGTAAAGTTTATCCGGGCCTTCTCAATAAAGTTCTTGGGTCGGGCCAGGTACACCAGGGCGTCCTTGGTGGCTATGGGAGAGCTGTGGACCAGTGAGGACTCCACCGCATTCTCGAAGGAGAGGCTGTACATGGAACCCGGGGACAGGACCCCATTGCTGAGGTTGCCGTTAGGGGACAGTGTGTTGTAAGGGCTACCGGGCATGCTGGACGTCTCGTGAAGCTGTAGTGTGTTCTACACGTGGAGAAACGTAAAGTAGGTGTTAGGTCAATAAATTATGTAGTGTGTTCTACAATGGCAGAAATTATATACAAGTGGTTTACCCTTTACCACTTTAAACAGTTAAAACTCCCTTAGAAGATAAAATTAACTTCAAGAACTTTCTGACTTAAGTAAAGTTTTGATAGCTTCATTGCCAACATTAAGGTACTGATGAACAGCAAACAACATAAAACCTGAACTTTCTGGGTTTTTTTGCTGGTTGCATATAGCCATTTTTCCAGTTGCTTCTAAGCGAGAAAGGATGAATTCGATATACAAACAATACATTAGAATCATGTCTTTTAAGTCTTTTTTTAAATTGAAAATAGGACCTCCCTCTGGTGAAACAGGCCTTAATGCATGTGTGTAAAATGTTGTCCCTGATTAGCCTGTGCTGTCAACACAAGCAAATCAGGGACGGCACTTTCCGCTATAACTTGATTTTCACTAACAAGAGATTCATTGAAACGAAAAATATTATTAACCCTTTGCATGCTGGGAAATGTGTTGTCTGCTAAAATGTTGTCTGCTGAATTTCTAAAATAAGCATTTTCTTCTATTTTTTTCAAAAAATACTATCAAAAAAGCAAACAGTTTGGATCCTGATGAGACGCCACATTCTGTGGCGTCTCATCTGGATCCAAACTTTTTGCAAAGGCCTTTTAAATTCGGTTCCAGCACTGAAAGGGTTAAAGCAGAAAGTGATCTCCCTGATAACACTGTGCTGACTACAAAGGCTTATCTTGGATGACACTTCACCCACAGAAGTTAAACCCAGTTTTCCGAGAACAGGGCTTATATGATTAGTGGCATCCTCTCTATTGGAAGATACCACCAGTCATTATAATATCTACTGATGTATCAGCTGCCAGCTCACAACCACCGGATATTCCCTGCCAGTGGCCGATGTTATCACTTACACAGCCATTCAACTTTGAAAAGACAAAAATGAGTTACTGATTGCCCAATTAGATAACTAATCTTTCATTTATTATGGCCTTGTATCTCTGAGGGCTTTCTGGTTTTTGTGGTATGTAATTATTTGCAACACATACATCCATAAAATGATCATAGGAAAAAATTAATGTAATAATATGTGTGGCACCGTGGATTCAGACTAAACAAATTACAAATACTCTGGCACAGCACTGAAATGTTGAATTTTACATGTGTCCTCTGTGATCTGATATTATCAAAGGTTCTTTTGTAGTCTTACTGTCTACGAATTACAAGACCTTTGAAAAAGAAACCTTTATCCAATGTATAAAGATACAGACTTATTCCAATGCCTGCTCATTGGCTATAGCTTTAAATGAGATGTGTCGATAAGCTTGCAGATAATATATAGAAGATCATTTAATTAAGGTATTAGTTTCAAATCTAAAGACAATATATTATGTCTTAATATAGGGGGAGAATGTTGATCATTGGAAAAAACGTACCATATAGTACATTTAAAAGAATACATTTATCATACATGCCATAAATTTTCAGACCAATTCCGGGATATTGAGCTCAATTTTCCGGGATATTTGCCGATTTTCCGGGACATGTATACATATAGCGATATATATACTAATATAGAAATGTATGCATTTTTGGTACGCATTTTTTTTTCACATCGTAAATTGAGTACATTACTAACGATTTTATGCATCGTTGATTATCACAGGCATTTCATTAATCTTATCTAAGTGTATGATCTGCATCGTTATTTCGATCTTTATTTGCCATGTTTGCCGAGTCACAATTTATTTTCTTTAGTCCGCCATCTTGTAGAAAATTTTGATGTAAGCGGCAGGTGTGCCTAGCAACGTAAAATAATATATCTGCCTAATAGGCGATTCACATTTTGTTTAATTAGTATACGTAACAGTAATTGTTTCAATAATTAATCATCTTAAAGACGATAAAGATGCACAATTTCCACGAGGACAACATCAGTGTTTTCATCAAAAGTCTCCGAAGTAACTGTCCACGATTTTATCGTTGAGGAGTACACAATACAGACCGATTAGTGTGCTTGGTATAACAAAGCCACTGAAACTGTAGATTGATATTGACACGGGGTTATTCATGCATTACTAATTTACAACCGCACAAAACTTAAGATGTGGGAACAACTCCTTTGCCCTTACGCAGAGGGAAATTATAACGTAGAATATTAAACCAATTAACAACCACATTAAACAATGCCGCCTTTTCGGTTTGACTGCGAACGTGAGACAATCGATATGATAACAGGACCTCCCCCTGTTAATTGATTGATTTTGACACATAGTGTAGTCACCTTTTCTGGCAGGCATTGCCATGGAGAATAATGCGGATCAGTGGGAACACAGATTCGAGGTGCAGTTAAGCCTAAGATAAGTGTACATGTATATATGCATTTTGTAAAATCCGGGACATTTGACCTATTCCCAGGACTGCAGGACACGTTCTTCATTTCCGGGACAATCCCGGACTATCCGGGATGTATGGCATGTATGACATTTATACAATGAAATAAATAACAATGAAATAAAGAGACTTCTGCTACACATGTACATGTACACATGTACAACGCCATTATAAAGAACTGCTCAGAATTTATCATTTACATGTATATAAAGATGCTATCTGAGTTGTAAATAGCAGGTCCAATAACATCATCTATATTTATTGTAAATGCCAGGTAATATAACAATATGGATGTAACAGATGCTGTACAACAGATCTTGGGACAAGATCAGCCCTGCAATGAGTCACACACACTGAGGCTGGGGATGTTATTTGCATCAGATATAATTATTTTCACAGTTGTTTCTATTCTTGAGGTCATATAATTATGTTGTTTCTTATGAAAGCATGCATTTACAAGTAATTAAAGCTAAATTTAAACACAAATTTTGGCTGCTTTGCAACAAGTAGACAATGTTCATAGAATAATCATACTTAAATACTAGCGCAAATGTTCAAATAAAAGGTTTCAAGGGGCCGGATAGGGGTGGGGGGGGGGGTGGTCATGCAATTTTTGTAAATTTACTGCCGAGTACAACCTATAAATGATTTAAGTTATTTTTTTCTTACAATACCATTCATTACACTGCTTACAATCAAATTCATTACAATACAAAGATATTCTTACAAGTTTTCTCATCTGAGTCCTGGGACACGATAACTTGCAAATTTATTAGTACCTGAATTGGAAGAATGAGTCCAAATATTCAGCAATAATTTTTTTTTAGAAATTTCGATGCATTTTTGGGACTCACATAATTCAAAACTTTGCATCGCCAGAGGTTTTTGTGAGTACAGGACACAGGACTTGTAGGTAAAACAAGATCACGGCATAGCGGGTGTGGGTGCAGTTTTGAATAAATGAAAGGATTTTATTTTTTTTATCATTTTGTTTTAGAGGCCACAGTGACCTCGACCTTTCAAGTGACCCAAAAATGGGTGTGGCATGTAGAAATCATCAAGGTGCAGCTACATATCAAGTTTCAAAGTTGTAGGTGAAAGCACTTTGATTTTAGAGCCAATGTTAAGGTTTTATCATGTCGCGGACAGTGGACTACAGCTGGCTTTGACAATATCTCGGGTTCTTTCTGAAAACAGCCGAGCTTAAAATCACTGCATAGTGTGTTGGGGTGTGTACTGAATCACAGAGGAGGGGATTAATTGATGCTTACCAGATCGAGGCATACAATAATACAACGAATATTGATTCCAAAGAGAAATCCTAAAGAAATTCAATATTCATACGCGTAGCTTTAAAGGGCTCAGTCCCCTACCTATACTACAAAGGTTCGATCTCTAGATGGGGACAACCTAGTTCAAACAATGTGACACACATGGAAACCAATGTCTGCTAACAATTTCACTGCCAAGGTGTTTTTTTACCATTGAAAAATGGGCCACAGCCATTTCGAGGGAAAAATCAAATTGTTTTGACTGAAATTGGGAATATGATGTTGTTGTTAGCTCAGTGTTTTCGGAGAAAACCCGAGGTATTGTCATAGCCAGCTCGTTGTCCGCTGTCCGCTATCTGACGTCAGCATTGTGCTAAAACCTTAACATTGACTCTAAAATCAAAGTGTTATGTAGATGCACCTTGATGAGTTCTACATGCCACACCCATTTTGGGGGCACTAGGTCAAAGGTCAAGGTCACTGTGAACGCAAACAAAATTATAAAAACAAGGGCTGTTTGTAAAACATGCATGCCCCCCATATGGGCTCTAAGTTGTAGTGACAGCCATTTTGTAAATATGTTTTTTGTCACTGTGACCTTGACCTTTGACCTAGTGACCTGAAAATCAATAGGGGTCATCTGCAAGTCATGATCAATGTACCTATGAAGTTTCATGATCCTAGCCATAAGCTTTCCTGAGTTATCATCAGGAAACCATTTTACTATTTCGGGTCACTGTGACCTTGACCTTTGACCTAGTGACCTCAAAATCAATAGGGGTCATATGCCAGTCATGATCAATGTACCTATCAAGTTTCATGATCCTAGGCATAAGCGTTCTTGAGTTATCATCCGGAAACCATTTTACTATTTCGGGTCACCGTGACCTTGACCTTTGACCTAGTGACCTGAAAATCAATAGGGGTCATCTGCTAGTCATGATCATTCTACCTATTAAGTTTCATGATCCTAGGCATAAGGGTTCTTGAATTATCATCCGGAAACCATTTTCCTATTTCGGGTCACCGTGACCTTGACCTTTGACCTAGTGACCTGAAATTCAATAGGGGTCATCTGCTAGTCATGATCAATGTACCTATGAAGTTTCATGATCCTAGGCCTAAGCGTTCTTGAGTTATCGTCTGACAACCACCTGGTGGACGGACAGACCGACCGACAGACCGACATGAGCAAAGCAATATACCCCCCCTTTTTCGAAGGGGGGCATAAAAATCCTTGCCTTTATTCAAAACTGCACCCACAGCCATTTTGGGGTCACAAGGTCAAAGGTCAAGGTCACTGTGACCTCTAAAAAAACAAAAATTAATAATTCTGACAAGCTTTCATTTATTAAAAACTGCACCGGTAGCCAAGTGTGGCACCCGTCATGAGGTGCTCTTGTTTTTCACTTTAAAATTGGGAAAAAACAAGAGTTGTGTTTGTGAAACACAATGCCCCCTACTGCGCTGCTTTGAAGCCATATTTATGACTTACCGTATTTTACCATGTATAGCGCGCTCCCATGTATAACGCGCATGCGATTTTTTAAAGCCAAAATGGAGAAAAAAAAGAATTCAAGACCAAAAACCTGAAAATTAGGCCGAAAATGGCCGCCATTCTTATATTGCGCAATCATTTATTCTAAGTTTTTCTGGCGCTTAATATTTTGTTTTAAAGTAGGGAGCGTTTATACGATCAGGAGCATGGGTTGCAGGGCACTATATTTTCAACAATTTTTAAGATTATTCTCTCAAGAACACCGTACATGTCCTTATTGCTGCGCACTGTGCGTGTTTTTTCAAGACCCCTGCGCGTTAAATTCGACCACTATTACCTATTCCTCTTATTTGAACAGTGTAACATTTTTATTACCTGCCGCTCACAACATCGTATGACATAGTCTTCTGCAGACCCGCAACATCGCAATGTCCAATTTTACGCAAATCGTCCGTGGATCCCATTTTATTTTTCATCGACTTAAAATATTTCTCAATTAAGAGATGCTCCCATTAAATCCAGTTTGACCCGGTATTTCGCGCCTTCACTGCGTCTAGTTAATTAATTTATGGTGAGACAAACAATACACCCGAACGCTCAATTCCATACAGTTGGCGTTATCGGCGTTATCAGCGTAAAGCCATTAGAAAATATCATTTGTTTGTCTCTATTGAAAGAAAATAAAACGAGTCTATATCTCTATTGTTGGTTTGTAACCTACGTAGTATACTCTCACGGTAGCATATTAATGCAGAGATCAGAAAATCATTGATAAATGTATTCGTCGTTTCAATGCTTAGGGCCGAGTAATTTCGGCAAATCGGAATCCAACTTACGTAAAACACTTGCTCAATAAACAGTAAAACTCCACCTCCGTTCTCTGCAAAAGGTTTGAAGGCGGAGCTTTGCATGTGCTATTATTTAATTGGACGATTGCCATTGAGGAACAAACACAGGATTGGTTCGGCATGTTGATTGCTAGACAAAGGAAGCCAATTTTGTCGGCGAGAAACTTGTCGCTTTATTGCTTCAGACAGGAAGCGGCTTTCCTTTGATGACGTCAAACTGTCAATTCACATAGAGTGTTAATTTTCGGAATTGCTAACATTAAACTTTGGATTAAATTATCAAAATAAAGCAAAAGCGAAGTTGAGAAATATGATTGAAATAATTAGCGTCATTTTAAATAAGACGAGTTTTCATGACAACAAAAACTTTAAGAAACAATACCACGACGACGCAGGGATCGATATACCTCAATTTTTTAAAATGAACAATCAATGAAGAAGTGTGAAAACACCAACAAAGACATTTTTTTCATCTTTTAATTTTTGTCAAAACTGTTACTACCCCGTTCATTCCTACCGTTTCCCGCTATTTGTTGTTTCGACAACGGCCCCTTCAGTCTATAACATTATAGGGTGTAGTTTTCTGCAATAAAAAATGGCGGCAATTGTGAAGATTTACGATCACGAAATGGATTTTTTGCAATTCAGCAACCAGGAAAGCGTTGTGTCAATATATTACGCGCACTGAATTTTTATTTTGAAATTTGAAGGTAAAAAACTGCGCGCTATGCATGGTAAAATACGGTATTACCTTGCAGGATGACCTTGACTTTTCACCACTCAAAATGTGCAGCTCCATGAGATACACATGCATGCCAAATATCAAGTTGCTATCATCAATATTGCAAAAGTTATGACCAAGGTTTAAGTTTTGGGACATAATGACAGACAGACAGAATGACAGACAGACAGGCCCAAAACAATATATCCTCGATCATTTGATCCGGGGGGCATAGAAAAGATTATATTTTTTTCAATCTAATTTTGACTTAGGTTCAACTTATAGGGCTAGTAGGGATATGGAAAAAATAATGTTAATATGTACTTTTTAATAGTTTTTTTTTAACCGTCAATTTGGAAGTTTATGCAGTAATTTGAGAAAAGTATTTACTTTTTGAAATTTGGAAAGGGGCCTAATTTCATTGTGAATTCCCTCCTCCCAATGCTGAGTGCCAGGCAGTTATTTTTGCATATAAACAAAGGAACACAGGTGAGGAGAATGTCAGTAAAACAGTGGGGGCCTCACCTGCTGTATGGGAGGAGATAGCTTACATTTTGTAAAGTTATAATACTGTCTTCAGAAATATTGTCCAAAGGCAAACACAAGTATAAATCACCAAAAAGTAAGATATTTCAACAGAATCTTCTTTTAGCTCCCATTTGCATTTTTTAAATTCAATTAAAGTACAATTATCTTGATATGTATCATTGGACCTCACCGCATGTTACTCATTATGTACCAGTAATAGTGCACATACATTGTACTGAAGTAATTTTAAAAGTATAGCAAAATCACATACTTCAAGTGGCAATAACTGTTTATCACAATATACATTCAAGTGCAAAGTTTGTGTATATTAAAAGACTCCAAAAAGCTGCAAATCCTCTATCCTTTAGCAAATTAGTAACAACATTGAGTAAAAAATTGCATAGCTAGTATTCAGGTAACTGATGTAAGCTTCCAGGACTCCTATGAGCCAAAAACAAGTAGGGTCACATCACCAGCTGCAGTTGTGTCTTCCTATATGACAGTTTACTTTAAACAAAGCATCATCCACTGGATGGAATGCTGCAGGCTGAATGCATCATCTGTGCTAAGAGTTGAGGATTAACATGTGAGCTATGCTCTGTGAAAATGGGTTTTAATGCAGGTGTGTTAAGTGTCATCACAGATAATACTCATTGGCAACACTTCCCACATTTATGGATTTTTGTATTAAAGGAAGTCTCTTCTAGAGGGAAAATGTCGTCCCTGATTAGCCTGTGCTACACACATGCATTAAGCCTTTTTTTCTTAATTACTTCAACTTTAATATTTGATGCAATTTGTATCTCCTTATTACAGGGCATTATATTTATTAACATTATAAGTAGCGGCAAAAAG
The DNA here is from genome assembly GCF_020536995.1 of Dreissena polymorpha. Lineage (NCBI taxonomy): Eukaryota > Metazoa > Mollusca > Bivalvia > Myida > Dreissenidae > Dreissena > Dreissena polymorpha. The sequence continues at coordinate 93,349,941 of NC_068357.1, forward strand.
TCACATGTAAAAATAAGTAACAATTAACAAGGAACACTTCCTATTAACTACAGTTACTATGAACACTTGTGAAAACTGAAAACAATAATGATGAACACTGGGAACGTTACAAGGAACTGAAATACTTACGTAATCAAAGTGTCCATTATAGAGCTGGGAATCACCAGAAAGGAGGAAATATATATTAATACACATCTTACAAGTATAATTGTAGTATGAGTACGTCGACTATGCTTCAGCTAACATGCAATTTTATAAGTCACTGTACACAAGCTGGACAGCCCAGAGGGCCAACGGCCCTAAAATGCTCACCTGACAGCCCGAAAAACAAAATAATTCTTCTCAGGTAGTGTTAATAAGTTTTAAAATAGACATATTAGGAAAACTGCCGCAAATCCTAGAAGCAATGTTTTGTAAAGGACCAGAATCATTTTAACTCAACCCATGAACAAAGATTCATGATGAATTAATCAAATATGTTAAAAAGGGTGTTTGAAAAGGCTTACCATAGCCATGTACGACTAACGTACTGCCCCAATTTCTAAATCTACCAAACTATTATCAGAACAAATGTTCTGAGCAAATTTCATGATGATAGACAAACACTGTGTCATCTACATGTAGCAAAATTATTCTCCAGTTTGACCTAGTGACCTAGTTTTTGAAACTACATGATCCATTTTTGAACTGAGTCGAAATATGATTGCGACATAATTTAATATTCTGACCAAGTTTCATTATTTGGGAAATAAATGTGTCATCTGAGTGTTCACAGGGTTAATGCTGAATTTACTATGAGCATCTTGTTCTTAGGTGACCTAAATCACTAATTCAAGGGTTCCTTGAGAGCCAAAAATCAGTCTACTAAGGGCATTTGCTGTTAACTTCGTGTACATCATGGCATCTCTGTTTTTATTTGATGTAAATGTGATATTGAATTACACCTGATGCATATATATTTAACCCCCCCCCCTCCCCAGACGGAGGGGCAGACAAGCAGAGACGAAATTTGACTTAAAATTATTTTTTTAAGGTCCGATTAACAACCCTAAGAGACAAACATATTTGTCTAAATCCTGTTAGCGTGAGATGCAATACATTTACATTACTTAAAATAATTTTAAATTGTTAAAGTCCTGTCTACCAAGAATCACTTCAAGTCCTAAGTACTGTATATGCCACCAGGCCCCACCCTTCTGGGCAGGATTTTTTGTTTTAAACAATAAAACACTTATCATGACACATTGAACACTTACAGAAGGTGAAGGTCCCATCGGACTCCTATTGTATGGACTCAATCTGTCAAGACTGTTGTTTGAATTATGATGCACTGATCCATTGCCATTCACACCCAAACTGTCCTCGTATTTTTCTCTTTTCTTTTTCTTATCTTTCGGGTTTAACTTTTCTTTAATGTTCTTTTTTAAATCTTCCTTGTCCATGCGTCTCATGAGCGACAATTCTTCTGGATGTCGAATTCCTGGAAAGAAACGAAACAAGATAAATGTCGAGGTTGATTGCCTGATAACGCCTGACATGACTTTAACTGTTCAGTTATGTCCACAACCTGCATTATTGGATGGGAAAAGCTATACAAACCATGCTATAAACTGCTAGGCAGCATATTTGTTTGGGAAAACAACAAAATGTATTGCAATCCTGATAATACAGTTATAATTTTGACTACAAATTTTAGCACAAGATTGGAAAAAATCGTTGGTTCCACAAGCTATAATATTAATGTCACTGACAAAAATATTATTTAATGCTTGATCATAAATATGCCCCTTAATTAGACCTGCATGCAAATTATGAAAAGTTGTAATGTAATAATGTTCAAGTCCTACAGGGGAACAGGTATTTTATGACAACCGCCACAAGAGTGCTGTACAAACTGAAACATATGGTGAACAATAATCAACAAATTGCAAGTCCAGATTGTATAGCTGTAATTTTAATTGAAAGTCATTTTGCTTTTGGTGAATCACACAATTACGATTAAACCAAATGACTCAAATAAGTGAACACATATGTCTACTGAAAATCGTATGGTCCAAATAATTACCCCATCAATCCCACTTGTAAAGATAATGGAGAAATTACTTGATAACAAATATTTACTCTGTGCAATTATTGGTTTATACACAAGAGTTTCAAATTCTGGACTGGTGCCATCCAATTTCTGATTGCCAGACCAGGAAACAATTTCCATCTCAGACATGAAAAATGTAAATGCAAATTTCTGTCAAGACCAGCAAGAAATGATGAAAAGATTGAGTATGTTCCTTTAGCAGATACCATTATGGAATTCTGGCACATAGCACAGGCTTGTGTTATAATTTATGACAAGGCATTGCACTGAAAGCCATTATGTAGGAATTGTGTAGTACCAGATGAGAACAGAGTATTTTCATAAGAGAATGGAGATATACAATACCATCCGTTTGCCTATATCTGAATGTTATATTAAATTTAAGGGTCAAATGCAAATAACTGAAATGCTCTACAAGTATTCTTATTGTCTAAATGACCAACATTTAACTGATCAGTTGAATTTAATTTTTAAGACTGAAGTTCTTTACTCAACCCTTCACAAAGATTTACTTGAAAACTGGTAATCTTTTCCTGTATCTTAGAGAATCAACCAAACTTTCCTATTAGCATAATTATTCTCCTTGAGAAAGCCCTTCAAGACACATGGACCTAAATTCTAAGATATCTTGATAATATTTTGAGACAATTTACTTTTTGTATGCAGTGCATGCCTTGTTTATGTTTCTAAAAATTCCACAAATTCAGCCAAATTTTCAGGGAAGTGCAAGCATTTTCTTATATTAATGGCATGTGTGTTACATTCAACATCATGGTTTTCAGTCTAAACATAAAAACACATTCTAGTTGATGAACTGATGCCAAAAGATTCACCGAGAAGACTGCACATGGGGAATACAAGTGCTTTTGTATATGCAAACACGTTATGCAACAAGGATGCATGCTGTAGATATACAGACAGTCATAGTCTTATGATTCAGGCATAAAACAGTACTGGAATGAAAGTCTGTCAAACATCTGTACAAGATACTGAAGTCTCATTTTGATAAATATATCAATTAAGGGACACTGATTGAGTCCTCTTGCATTACAGTGACCGACCAGTTATCCCAAAATTGTTGAACCGACATATATTAAAAAAACAAACACATGAATGAATGACATAACACTGGAATATCGCTACATGACAATGAAAATGTACAAAAATATGAGCCATGTATAGCGAAAAATGGATGTTATGCAATATGCGGCCAGGGTAGCTCCAGACCAGCCTGCACATCAGCACAGGCTGTTTTTCGAGCTACCCAGTCCATTAATGAGACCACGAAACCATGCGTTACTTTCTAGCCGACAGGATAGCTCCCTACCAGTACCAGACAGCAAAGATGTGCAGGCTTGCCTTGGGCTTTGCTAGCAGTATATGGCATAAAACCCATTTTCGCATGACATGGGTAAATTATAGATGCTATTCTGCAGAACAGAAACTGCTGAATAAAATATCAGATGATAGCATTCAACCTAAAACTTTTCATTATAAATGATGTTCCATTCCTCTGACATACAGTCATTCATTATTAGGTTTACACTAAGTACCAGCATTTGTTGTTTTTCTTCTTTACTGCATTTATTTCGGTCAAAGTTTGATAGCGTGGTGACGCATAACTATCACATGAATTGATATTGCATATCACTGTCAATGTAAATGTCTGAGTGGCTGCAAATAGAGGACACTGTGGCTACATAGCAATAAACCGAAAATGCCATTTTAATGTCATAGTTTATTATTTAAGTATTCTCAAAACTACAGACAACCTATAAGTCAGGCAACAAACAACCTTAAAATAACACAACTAGTCCTTAGCCTTGATCAACATTCATAAATATTTACTGCTTGTAACATACATGGGCAGTAACAAATGTTTGAAGAGTTTTACAACTTACTGTTGTAACTGTGAATAATAAAATATCACTGAATGACTTTGCAATAAAATACCAATAACAATCCTCGTCAGCTGGGGCTATATTTCCCTGAAACAACTCTACGCACGATCTTTCACATAATATATATGAAAAGATCGAACATATACGATGGTACAAACTGCTTAAAAAAGGAGCAGACCAAATAAAAACATTTTCTGTTTCTTGTTATTTGAAAAATAAATTGTATGCTTCAAATTGCAATTTATAAAACAAGAGCACCGTATAACGGGTGCCACGCTCGGCTACGGGTGCAGTTTTGAATAAATTAAAGCTTGTCAGATTATTTTTTTTAAAGGTCACAGTGAATTTGACCTTTGACCTAGTGACCCCAAAATGGGTGTGGCGTGTAGAACTCATCAAGGTGAATCTACATATGAAATTTCAAAGTTGTAGGTGGAAGCAATTTGATTTAAGAGCTTATGTTCAAAACCTTAACAAAATGTTAAGGTTTTAGCACGATGCGGACGGCGGACGTCAGACAACACGACAAGCTAGCTATGACAAAACTTATGGTTTTCTCCGAAAACGCCGAGCTACAAATGAAGACTTCTTTTGTCATTTAAAAAAAAAAAAAATCATCTTCAAAAAAGGGGCAAAGTGAGTAGCAAAGTAAGATACTTTGCTAATCAAGTTGTTTATGCTAGGAAAGATATTGAAAACACAGAATGAAATAGCAGGTTTCACTGCACTCTTTAGTCTTTGGACTTATCATCCAAGAATATGATATGTACAGCTTAACAAAGGTTACATGTATAGTTGTTTGCAATCTCATGTTGGGACATGACCATGAAATGTATCAGAATGTGTAATGTATACTTTCTCGAAACCTGCATCAGGTTTCGATTAAAATATTGTGGGTGCTCAAACTACTAAAGGTCAAATGTAATTAATGAGACGGTTATGTAACCTTAGTTTACAGTTACATAAGATCAGAGAAAAATACCACATACCACCTTGATTGCGTTGGGAAGAAAGTACAAGGTAAAAAGAACATATTAGCTATGTTGTGGGCAAAAAACTTAAAATGCATGTTCTTAAATGACAAGTTTAAATGATGATTCACAGTGACAGTTAAAGTTGAAGAAACTTTGATAACAACACATGTGTTTGTAAAAACACAATGCCCCCTACTGTACTTTGAAGCTGCACAGCAGCTATTTTAGAGAAAATTGTCCAAGGCCCATAACTTTCCCAAAAACCAATGAACCGGAAATAAACTCACACTTCATCTGAAGGTCATGTATGTAGACTCACAAACCAAGAATCACCTCAATATCTGAAAGCTTTGCATAAAAAATTCCGGGTTACGGAATGCTGGACAGACAGAGGGACTGAGTGCGACTGCTATATGACACCATACCGGGGGCATAAAAAGGTTTGGTTATGGCGAACCAGACATGCACAATTTTGAATTTATGGTTAAAGTTGACGCTTTTAAAGAAAATTTAATAAGGATTTGAATCAGTAAATCGTAACCTCAAATAGACAAGTGAGCCAAAGTCAACATTAAGTTAGTATATGGATAGCAATTATATCCACTATTTGCCCAATCTGTCATTAGTATGAACACTGTCCAAAAGAAATATGAAATTAAGTCTTTAAACAAACATTGGGTTTATTTGAACAGCACTGTTATTCACATAACTGATAGCAAAGAATGTTAACAGCCCACTCAAAATCTGCAAATATTGAGCTTCAAACGATGCCAACAGTTCACAGTCAGGTGATTGAGTAACAGATACATTCAAATAAATATTTAACAAAAAGCATTATGAATGTTGCAGCAAACAATGTCACTGTGGATTGAACATATACATATTTGAAGCAATCATATTCATTAAAAAAAAAGTTTTATTATTTTTAGTTGGTACTTTCGTGGTTTCATGTTAAAGTCAAGGTCTGAAGAAAGTTCTAGGTCTACAGTTAAAGCAGGACTTGACGCTCTCACAATGACAAACAAAATAAACAATTTGCAGTGTTTTCTTTTCATCATTTTGGGAATGGGACTTGGTCCCTTTGAATTAGGAAAAAGCAATTCAATTAGACTGAAATTGTGATATTGGTGTTGTTGTTTTTTTTAGCTAACTAATACTTTAAAATCAAATGTGCTTTCAATATTATATTAACAAAGGTTCATTTTTTACAGCTTAGTGGAGGAATAAACTCAATGTTGAAATTAATTAAAAAAGATGACCATGCTATTGTGAAACACAATGCCCCATAATTGCCTTTAAAGCCGCATTGCAGCTACTTTGCAGAATATAGTCCAAGGCCCATAATTTGGCAAAAAGCAAAGGACCAGAACGAAACTCACACTTCATTAGTAGGTCATGTAGGTAGACTAACATACACAAAATCAGCTCAATATCTCAAAGTGTTGCGTAAAAAACATCCTGAAAACGGTTATCAAGTTATTTCTTCATAAACCCTTGTAACAAAAGACATGTTACTTGCAATAGAAGGACTTCAACTATGAAGATTTCAATCAGCTTATACATTTTGTAGATATGTAGCCACTGATCTTGGCGGGTTAGTACTGCTTTTAGGGTTGTTTGTCCCGGCGTCCCGGTATGAGACACTTTGTACCGACATTTGTAAAAATAGGACATACATTCTATAAGTTCACTATTCAGCTCCCTCTGGCTTAAATTTACCATCGCTTATCCCTTTATTGCTCTCTATTAAAAAAAACAACATTTTTACCAATCTAGTGTACATGTGTACCAGTGTTGTTTTTGGCACCTTATCAGCAATTTATCTGTAAATTATTGAATTCATGTAAAAACCGGCATGCTCAATCGTGATACATTGATTATCACAGGTTTCCTCCGCAATATATTTGTCTACATCTGCGAAAAAATACCTATGTCAGTTGTCGTTCGGCGATTTGCACTAATTCTATGACATTTATAATTGCTGAATAACACTATAATCTTATTGGGTTTATTGGGAAAATTTGGCATTTTTTAGGGAAATGTTGGTCAGATTTTGGGGAAAAAACGTTGAATTTAGTAATTAAAGGCAGCCGAATATGGGTTGTAATTTTGGGAACAAAAATCTCTGGCCTTACACAATTTACATGTTCCTCCCGATTGGATGTTATATAGACTCATGCCCTACATTACATCCGCATAGTGCACATGTGTGTGTACTTCTGGAAAATGGATAATGTTTGTGTTCATGAAATTCTTAAAGACATACATCGTCAATATTGGCTAGAAATTATGAGGGTCTGCAAGTACAATGTAATACACTGAGTACTGATTACATTTAAGGTTGCATGACTGATCGTTTTAGGTGTTAAATGTATGGACATTCTATATGGATTGTCCCGATTTGGACCTGAACAATTCTGGCATGTATGCAGGGAAGTGTATAAAGAACAGACATGGTTTCAGGTCATGAAAAGGGAAATGATCAAGAGACCAAACCCTTCAACCACAGCCTTGCCAACATATGAACCACTGCACTTGGTTTATAACAGAAACAGAAGTCAGAGTTTCAGTTGCATTATTGTTGCCATGCCCACATTGCACTACAACATGACACCGTCACTTCCTGCTGAAACAAATGCTGACTTTATTACATGTTTTTTTATTTGAATCAACACTTAATATATGTTCAAACCCAAACCCACAAAGCCAATACAGAATACAACCGCATTTAATACCAAATATGGACGGCAAACAAAGTATTCGCTGCTTCAAGTATTAATCAATGGACCCATTATTTGCTGCAACACAATCGTTCTCAGTGTACTGTTTACTGAGGCTGGAAATTAAAAAGCCATTTAATGTGTGAATAATAGCAATCTTATTAATGGAATGTGTGTTATGAATAGGGGAATGTTTTGTTGTTTGCTTATTTAATGAGTTCATAAAATTGTTAAAGCTCAGTTTGTGCTTCCAGTGTTATACAAGAGGCATTCAATCAAACCAGGAAATTGAAAATGAAACCTTTCCTTTGAAAAACATCTATAATTTTGCCATGAACCACACACGTTTGTTGGTATTAATAAACTTCCATAGAAATCACCCATATTAGCTTTTGTAGATATTCACCCTAAAAATATTACTTATTTTGTCATATATTTTCAATTCTTTAAAAATTAACCTTTCAAAATTCTACACCAACCCCGGAAACCCGACATGCTGTGAGAAGTTGGACATGCTAGGAGATGTAGCCGATATATTTCAAAGAATTTCGGTAGGGTAAGTAAATCCAGTTCTATAATTGTTTAAAGGCATTTTTGAAATAAAATATATTTTGGTGCATGCAAAGGAGGTATTACCATGTACAATGTATGTTAGAAAAATCCTGGTTATTAATATTCAGGATTTATTGAAATATGGCTATTTAAAGTCGACGATGCAGGGATTTGTCCCATATTTAGCACTTTATTTACAAATTTCTTTCAAGGTATGCCAGTGAAAAAGTTTTTTCACCGACAATTATATTAACCAATGTCCCCGAGTAACATATCCGCCAGGGTTTCTTAAAAAAGTTTGTATTGGTGGAAAAATTCGACTTTACATACAAGGTGTTGATGAAAAAATGATATGACATGGTGCTGTACAAAGATGTCGAGATATGACATGTGTGAAGTTCATTTATAAACTTAAAAGCTCACTATTACAGCTGATTTATGCCCACTCTAACGCATTGTAGATCATTTTCATTGAACTTTGAGGTTTTATAATGATATCCGCACTGAAGCTAAGTTAATTTCCAGCTAATTTGTATCTTTTGTTATTGTTTGAAAATCATTGTAAATGTAAAGCAATTGATTCATACAGGTAAAAATATACATCCGGTAGACAATCTAAACATTTATAATAATATTTTTTGCCTATAGTCCCAATTAAGCTCGATTGGTCATTGTCGGCTCGGGTACTTCTTACAAGTACCTCGGGTACTCTTAAGTATACTTACATGTACCCGGGGTACGGTAAATATACTTAAACGTACCCGGGAATTTGAACGCTAAATCGGTCGTTGTCTGCTGTTTTTTTTAACTCATTATGTTCACATTTATGTCAAATTTTCTGTTAAATGGCCTCTATATTATCGAAACTCATACTCAAAAAGAATGTTGAAGCAGTTTTTTAACAGAGAAGTTTGTTTTAGATAAACAGTATCGTTTTACGGTAATCGGTAGCGCGTTTTACGACATCGGATTTAAGGCGGGAATACAACTCAGGTACAGTCTAATATCCAAACGGGTACGTTTAAGTATATTTACCGTACCCCTGGTACATGTAAGTATACCTAAGAGTACCTGAGGTACTTGTAAGTAGTACCTGAGCCGACAATGACCAATCGAGCTTTATTCGGACTGTAGGCAAAAAATATTATTATAAATGTTTAGATTGCCTACCGAACGTATATTTTTACCTGTATGAATCAATTGCTTTACATTTACAATGATTTTCAAACAATTACAAAAGATACAAATTAGCTGGAAATTAACATAGCTTCAGAGCGGATATCATTATAAAACCTCAAAGTTTAATGAAAATGATCTACAATGCGTTAGAGTGGGCACAAATCAGCTGTAATAGTGAGCTTTTAAGTTTATAAATGAACTTCACACATGTCATATCTCGACATCTTTGTACAGCACCATGTCATATCATTTTTTCATCAACACGTATTTAAAGTCGAATTTTTCCACCAATACGAACTTTTTTAAGAAAGTTAACCCTGGCGGATATGTTACTCGGGGACATTGGTTAATATGATTGTCGGTGAAAAAACTTTTTCACTGGCATACCTTTAAAGAAATTTGTAAATAAAGTGCTAAATATGGGACAAATCCCTGCATCGTCGACTTTAAATAGCCATATTTCAATAAATCCTGAATATTAATAACCAGGATTTTTATAACATCATGGTAATACCTCCTTTGCATGCACCAAAATATATTTTATTTCAAAAATGCTTTTAAACAATTATAGAACTGGATTTACTTACCCTACCGAAATTCTTTGAAATATATCAGCTACATCTCCTAGCATGTCCAACTTCTCACAGCATGTCGGGTTTCCGGGGGTGTACACAGGCTCTGCTAAACATTTCAATAAAATGATTTTATGATTTTGGGCCACAAATGCAGACAGTGATATCAAGAACCAGGGCTTTTCACCCTCATATAACAGGGGCCCCTTCCTAATTGAAAATAAGGTAATTTTTGAAAGCAATGAGCTCTAAGGCCATCCTTAAAAATTCTTTTGTTTGGCATAACCAGACCGACCCACTAAAATCCGCCCGACTGATTTTTTTTTGTTACTTTAAAAAAAATTATTTTTTTTGCTCTCCGAAAATTCTTTCCGCTAAATTTTTCCTTTCCGCTTTTTATCCTTTTCGGTTATTTTGCATCATTTAATTGAATGCTCTTCCAAGGATATCTAGAATAGCAATGAACAAAACGCATACCGGTATTTATTTGAGTCGCCTATTTATTTGACATATGCATATGCGATTAATTAGACTTTAAATACAATTAAACCGCTCCTGTTTTTCTCGTATCCCTTTAATTAAAATACGCTGCTGTCGTTCAGGATAGTTTGGGAGTAAAAAAACAAATTAATTATCACCGTTCAATTCAAAATGGCAATCGGCAGAGATGTGTAATATTATCGGCATATAACTAATCATTTAATTATCACTCTTTAATTCAGATCGGTAAATATTCGGTAGAAAGATAAAAAGTGGTCAGCTTAGAAATATTTATTGACGGGTATTGTCACGTATTTGTTTCATTTGCTTATCTCTTTATACGACTTTCCGACCGGTCGCTATTTTGGAGGCAGACAGCGATATTAAATGTGTATTCAAATTATACAACATCTGCGCATGAATGACCCAATATTATCCGATAGCTCCACCCGTCCTCACGCTTCATTCGACAACGTCATGTCATGTGTAAGCGAGCTCAATGCTGATTTGCCAGGGACCATTTGCACTCCATTAACAATAAGGTCAAGCAATGTCTAATCAAGTACAGACCGGGTTTCGTTAACTGTTCGAATTGCGAACACTTTCATTGAAACAAAGAGACAAATATAGACAAGAGTTCCGCGGTCGGAGATGACCGCATTGAAGCCGGATTTTTGATTTAAATGACAGGAAAGTACCTTTCGTGTTTTTGTCAATGCAATACTTAAATTACTGAAATATTGTTCAAAGGTCAAAATGAAATGTAAGTACTTTTCAAGGCATGAGCAAACCTTGTGTTATGTTTTGAATGCATGCATATACATGAACAACAATGAGGTCACAGTGACCTCGACCTTCAAATGAATGACCTTGAAATGACCAGTGGTCATCTAAGTGTGCTTGCAAACCTTTACGTCAAGTTTGAGATTCTAGGTCCAAGCATACCAAAGTTACAACAATTTTAACATTTTAACATTTAAGTTCACAGTGACCTTGACCTTCAAATGAATGACATTGAAATGAATGACCTTGAAATGACCAGTGGTCATCTAAGTGTGCTTGCAAACCTTTACGTCAAGTTTGAGATTCTAGGTCCAAGCATACCAAAGTTATAACAATTTTAACATTTTAACATTGAAGGTCACAGTGACCTTGACCTTCAAATGAATGACATTGAAATGAGCAGTGGTGATCTTCTAGTACTGGCCAACCTTTATGTCAAGTTTGAAGACTCTAGGTACAAGCATACCAAAGTTATAACATGGAATAAGAACTTTAACATTTTTACCTACCAAAGTTATAAGAACTTTAACATTTTTACATTCAAGGTCACAGTGACCTTGACCTTAGAATGAATGACCTTGAAATGACCAGTGGTCATCTAAGTGTGCTTGCAAACCTTCATGTCAAGTTTGAAGACTCTATGTCCAAGCATACCAAAGTTATAACAATTTTAACATTTTAACATTTAAGGTCACAGTGACCTTGACCTTCAAATGAATGACATTGAAATGACCAGTGGTCATCTTCTAGTACTGGCCAATCTTTATTTCAAGTTTGAAGACTCTAGGTACAAGCATACCAAAGTTATAACATGAAATAAGAACTTTAACATTTTTACATTCAAGGTCACAGTGACCTTGACCTTCAAATGAATGACCTTGAAATGTCCAGTGGTTACTTACTAGTTCTGGCCAACCTTCATGTCAAGTTTCAAGACTCTAGGTCCAAGCATACCAAAGTTATAACAACTTTAACATTTTTACATTCAAGGTCACAGTGACCTTGACCTTCAAATGAATGACCTTGAAATGTCCAGTGGTTACTTACTAGTTCTGGCCAACCTTCATGTCAAGTTTCAAGACTCTAGGTCCAAGCATACCAAAGTTATAACAACTTTAACATTTTTATATTGAAGGTCACAGTGACCTTCACCTTCAAATGAATGACCTTGAAATGACCAGTGGTCATCTGTTAATCCTGGCCAACCTTCATGTCAAGTTTGAAGACTCTAGGTCCAAGCATACCAAAGTTATACCATGAAATAAGAACTTTAACATTTTTACATTCAAGGTCACAGTGACCTTGACCTTCAAATGAATGACCTTGAAATGACCAGTGGTTACTAACTAGTTATGGCCAACCTTCATGTCAAGTTTCAAGACTCTAGGTCCAAGCATACCAAAGTTATAAGAACTTTAACATTTTTTATATTGAAGGTCACAGTGACCTTGACCTTCAAATGAATGACCTTGAAATGACCAGTGGTCATCTGTTAATCCTGGCCAACCTTCATGTCAAGTTTGAAGACTCTAGGTCCAAGCATACCAAAGTTATACCATGAAATAAGAACTTTAACATTTTCGAGCACGCCGCCACCCCGCCCGCCCGCCCGCCCCCCCGCCCGCCCGCCCCCCCCGACAACATCAATCTATAAGCCGAGATTTTTTCGAAAAAAATCCGGCTAAAAACCAGTCCAGATTAAAATGGCTGATGTTTTCAACGAAATTTTACTAGATTTTCGCAATTTAGATTTTTCTTGTGCCAAATTCATAATATTTTCGCAAATGACTCAAATGGCGAACGGCAGCGCTAGCATTGCGAACGTGTTATTATTGGAATAAATGCTCACTATTACAGGGCTCGCGCTGTCGTTCGCCATTTGCGAAAGAATAGCGAATTTGGCTCAATAAAAATATAATTTGCGAATATGCTTAAATCTCGTTAAATTTCATTGAAAACATCCGCCATTTTAATCAGGAGTGTTTTTTAAAACTATTTTTCTGTTTGTTTCCATGGACAATTTGAAGCGCATATGGTAGCTGGCCAATCAACATTGAGTTCGCTATCGGGTAATATTGGGTCATTTATGCGCAGATAATGGAATACACAGTTGATATTGTCGTCTGCCTACAATATAACGGCCGATGGCAAAAGTCGTATAAAAAATAAGCAAATGAAAAGAAGAGTAACACTCAATAAATTATTTTTAAGCTGATCACTTTACAAATTTCTACCGACTATCGATCTGAATTAAAGGATGATAATTAAATAATTAGTTACATGTCGAAGATGTTGCACCTTTCTGTTCTTGATTGAAATTAAAATGTTATAATTACTTTGTTGTTTTTTTACTCACAAACTATGCTATTGTAAAATAATATGTCAACCAAATAGTATATTAATTACGTATTTGCAAGGTTACTTGTTTTAATTTTCTGAAGTCAAACGATATGCACATTTTATTTCATGTGCAAAATGCCTACAATTTTTCAGACTGTCGTTTTCAGATAAAGTATTTTTCGTCGATTATATTATATTTTCGAAGTTCTTTATTGAAACAATAGACTTACGAATACACGTGCGGTGATACGGACGGTGCATAAAAATCTTTACCAGAGGCAGAAGACTTGGAGCTTTATTTGGTAATTACCTTTCAGTTTGGTATATGTCGGGGTTCAATGTCAGAAAAAAAATTACTAAAAAAAAAATAAATCCCTACCTACCTACCCACCAACATTTACCTGGGTCGGGTTATGCCAAACAAACAATTTTTTAAGGATGGCCTAATATGCTTAAGAATGCACCACAATGTTTCTTTTAATACTTCTGCACAATAAAAAAGACCCTGTTTCAAAAACTTTTAAAAACACGGTTTTCCCAAAATGAGCAATTATTGCGCATGAAATTCCCAATTTGAAAGGCAGCAGGGCCTCTTCCCAATTTCCTGATGAAAAGCCCTGAGAACATAGATTGCTTGGAAAATTGAATTCTCCTTAATATACAAAATAAATGAATCGCAACTGCACATCTGTGATCGATACATTGACTGGGTTACAAATTTGCATCCAAGCTGATCATTTTATCCATTCCAAGGCTCAAAGGAATGACGGATGACCAAAAAATATATATCAGTGCATACAATAAATAATACATTCAGTATTTCTGATGATAAATATATGTAGTAGAGATTATTTTCATAACAACGGAAATCTGATGATATTCAAAGATAATTTTTGTAAGTAATTTGTTTTGAAATATTCAGCTTAAACCTGAAAATGTTCAAGAATGTGAAAAAGGACATGTACTACATGTACACAGATTTTAGAACAGTAAATCACGATTAAATATCAATGGCTAAAACAAGTGTGTCCACAGCCAAGTTCCTTCGGATGTCCTTGCTTTAAAACAACCATCAACTAAACTGCTGATAAAAATAAGCACATGCCTGCATGCCCTTTGGGTAAATTTTGAATCCAGCATGCTTGGTTTTGGGTTTCAAAAATGAGACTGCAGAGAGGGAACCATTGTTCATACGAACTTATGTCGAACTTATGTCAAGATACTGCACTCAATCTTTTACAAAACAATTGTGGACAACACCACAAGAACTTATAGATACTTACCCAATTCCTTACAAAGTCCCATCACCGAGTGGAAGACATCTTCACTGAAATTAGTCCTCAAGTCCATAATCTTCAAGTCCGGTAACTGAACACGAAGGTTTTTATGCATGGGAGTGAAGTGAAGCTTTGCGTCCGCCTGAACACCATACTGGTCAAGCGTGGAGCGTGATCGCTTGAGCCAACGGTTCTTCTCCGGCCACCAGAGGGCATGGTCTGACCAGTCCATTGCGATGTCTAGAATATTAACGTCATGCATTTAATTCAAATAACTTAGAAATAAATTTATTGATAACTGCTTGTGAAATTTTTGCAATTCTGAACATTATTCTGATGACATCTTTCAAGTTATAATTAAATCACCTGAGAAACATGGACGTAGTTTGGCTTCACAAACGTAAATTTCAATTCGGATGGACAATTTAACCCATAGACAAACCAAAACCTGACTATATAGTAAACAATAGAAATTTCTACAGAATTATTGTTATTACAAAAAACATTGTCACAACAATTAAAATATGGGGGATATGGGAGGTGAGTACATGATATGATCTGAGTGGCTCAAACAATTAATTGAATAATGCAATAAAACATATGAAATGGCGATCTACCAGAAGTAGTGGAGAACATTAATAAGCTTCTTAGAAAATTTAGAGAAACAACTGTTACACGTGTTGGTATTCAGACAACTGCCATATATCCAACAACAACAATATATGCATAAAAATAAGCAAACTCCTTGAATTGATATCACCCACCAAATAAATTTTGTTTTAAGGACGGTTGCAAATCCCTTGATATACGGTATACTCATAAAATATAATTAAGTGTAGGGTAATTTTTTTAATGCATTGCAATTCTCCCAATTGATATCTATACACTCATGAAATTGATGAAGTTTCATGTTGAAATCTTGTAGCGTATCTTAGATATAGCCATGAAAAGTTACATCATACAAAAACAACAAAGGGCAATAACTCTTAGTTCAGTAAATGTATGGTTCTTGTGCATGGTACTACTTCGTAGTGATTTCTACACACCCATGAAGTTTTATGTTGAATCATATCTGAGATATAGCCCTAAAAAGTTCCATCATAAAAAAGGCATTAACTCTTATTAAAGAAAGTGCATGATTACGGTTCTTGTGCATGGCACGTTTAATCACTGATATTTATACACCTTTAAAGTTTCATGTTGATATCTTATATAGTTTCTGAGATAAAGCCATATAAAGTTTTGTGACAGATGGACGGATGGACAGACTGACGGACAACACCAATTCTATACCCCTCCGCCTTTGGCAAAGGATAATACATGTAAAGAGCTGGAATGATGAATCTTTGGTTTATTCCACTGCCTGCATGTTCCATCCATCATACACTTGAAATTAATTACTCTGCATAAGCTGATTAATGGCGAGCTATATATTTAAGTTTTATCACAAAGATAACTTTATTTATATTGTAAATATCTGTGATATCAAATATGAGCACTAACTGACTTCAGTATATACTACTTGCTTTTGATTGGTTAGTCCAGGTCACATGCTGAAATGTGTATTTTTCAATATTAGGTAAGTATAAGCAGATGTTCTTTTTTGGCTTCATGTTTAACAGTCTGCCTTTTTTATTTTGGAACAAGCGTGATAGACCATGAACTTGGGATAAATTAAATATTATTAATATGATTATACATTACACTATACCAATTGTTTATAAGTGCATGTTTAAAATCTAAAATTTATATTGTAAAGTGCTAGGGAATTAAAATGCTGTATAATTAACTCATTAAACGAATGATTGAGTTTATTGGAAAAGTTTGGCATATTTTGGGGGAAATTTTGGTAAGATTGGGAAAAGTTACTTTTTGCCACTGGGAAACAGCCTTTTTTTTTACTTTTTGCGATTGGGAAACCGCCTGTGGAAGGCTGTAATTTGGGGCAAATCAAATCACTGGTTATTCATATTCCGTCAGTGTTGTTAAATCCTGTCCCAGAAGTAAACAAGATGACAATATTTAATACGTCAGTATAGCTATCTTTTGCCCTGTTATTGGTTGATGCTGGAGAAAGAATGGTACTCCTGACCTCAAGATAAATTCGTAACACAGCTTTTTAAACTGACCTCTTTTATTTATCAAACATAATCAAAGATATTTAATTAAGTTAAAATATTCATAGGCATAAACTGTGCTTTCAAGTACTTAAATTTATGCCTTCACCAGGTTATTTTGAACTTAGGGAAGGACAATAACAAAGTTCTTCATTTTAAATTCAATTCAACTTTTTTACTATGCTGCATGAGTAATCTACACTGCCAAAATAGCACATACATGTAGTGGTATGTGTCTACACACCTTGTGGTTTTCAGTAAATGCCCTAATTATTAAACGCCTATGCTGGTAGTATACATAAACACAAACAGACCACAGGAATTCATTTAAATATATGTTATTTATAACCGTGACGGTAAACAGTTGATTCATTTATCTGTTTTAATTCACTTTTGCATCGTAAAGAAGATTGTTATCCCAGTTTTCTTGGTAGTGGGTACAAATGTTGTTATTGTTGCTGTTGATTTGTAGCTATTTATCTTTTAAACATTTTTCAGAATAAGTGCTCAATCGCATGTTTGTCAAAACAGTGGACAATAATGAATCATGTTAAGACTACACCATGCACAGTCGTACATAAACAAAAGAGAGTTTGTAGTCTTACACTTCAGGTATCACAAAGCATCATGCGCCTTCTTGATATGACTTTCTTAAGATTCTCAGTGAACAATATTACATGAAACCTCAATTTTTATACTGACAATATCAAAGTCAAAGCAGATCATTAATTACTATTCAGTAAATAACTGCTTAAGTGTTTGTTTCACCATTTTGGGAATCAGGGTCGGGCCCTTTGGATTGGGAAAAATCATGTTGTTTTGACTGAAAGTGGGAAATTGTTTTGCTAACAAAACTTTTAATATTGAGAATAAAATTTTAATGTGTTTTCAACATTATATTTACTATAAAGGTTTAACTAACATAGCTGAATATGGGGATGGACAAAATGTTTAAATTATTTCAAACAAGAGCACCACATAACGGGTGCCACGCTCGGCTACAAAAGCTTGTCAGAATATTTTTTTTAGAGGTCACAGTGACCTTGACCTTTGACCTAGAGACCCAAAAATGGGTGTGGTGTGTAGAACTCATGTAGGTGCAGCTACATATGAAGTTTCAAAGTTGTAGGTGGGAGCACTTTGATTTTAGAGCAAAATGTGAAGGTTTTAGCACAACGCGGACGTCGGACATGACAAGCAGGCTATGACAATACCTCGGGTTTTCTCCGAAAACAGCCGAGCTAAAAAATGACTGTGTGAGAGGGGTAAACCTTTTTTTGATATTTTGTTTAGGCAGTCAAATAATATTCTTTTTGTGATTGAGGCTGTAGCCAAATAACAGCTGCTCCAAATGTTACCAAAAATATCAATCTTCTTGGTAATAATTGTAACCCACCATTTTCTTCTCTTTTGAATACCTTATTTTCAAAACTGAAATTTTACTTACTGACTATTGGTATGACTTTAAACTGGTTGCATCAAAATACTGCACATGTACCATAACATGCCTTGATAAAATTTTCTTTTTCTTTTCTTTTTTGTACACACAGCAATATCAAATGCACTAAACAATTAATTGTGAATTAAGTAACACAATCTGGAAGAAGTCATAGGCAGTGACTCATTATGCAATCACATAATTATTTTTTTAGTGCAATAACAGGTCAACAATCTTGGGGGCAATGTCAAAGATACTTTTCCTGTAACTAAGGTGCAAACATTTTTTGTTTGTTTCCACTATCCCGACTGACCATAATGTTGTTTGCCCACTACTTTTTTTGCATTCCAAGCTGAACCTTTTTAATATATACTTTGTTGTTAATTTCACTAAAATCTCTATTAACTGTATAATCCATTATCTATATTTGATAATATTCTCTAAATTAACTTTAAATAAATTAACTAAAGAAAAAGAAGTTTGGAAGATTTCTGCATGCTATTGCATATTCTTATTAAATCCAGAATAGTAAAAAAAATGTTAATGACAAAAGTGTTGGGCCAACTTAACCTATCCTACTTTTTTGGTGACTTGAATGGAAACCCATGACTTTGTGAGGGACTAATGGGTACAGGTAGTACATCATCCAGACAGGGGCGTGGTAATGTGTCTATTTAATTGCCTGATAGAGCATAAATATGTCAATTTGTGGTGACACTATTGAGCCTTCGATAGCTTGTCCTTATTTTGTAAGTTCACAGTATGTTTTCATATACAGGGAATAATGGGATATTTGAGAAAATACTATGATACATGCCCAAGTATCACATAGAAAGAGAACAGACAGTATTTACAAATCAAAAACTTACCAAGTATGGCTAAAAAGATGAACAATGTTGACTTAAAGCTGCAAATGTTAAGGGATTATCGATTTTCCTATAAGATACGCATAATGCATTTTGACCCATTCAATAGTCACGGAGAAAATTAAATTTAAGACTTCTTTACAAATTCCAATTTTAAAGGTTTCATAAAATTATCTTACCCTACAAGACTGATAAGCAGCAAACAGCATACAACCTGAACAGCACAGGTGTTACCATCAGGCTGTTCTGGTTTTATGCTGTTTGCTGCTTTAATATCAGTCTTGTAGGGTAAGATAAGAAACATATAGCCATTTTTACTTTGCTTCTAAGCAGGAAAGGGTTCAGAGACACAGACTCCTACTACTTGTTCAAGCATTAGCAATTTCAAACTTTCCAATTTGTGACTGACGCAAAAAGCTGCCTTGCATCATTTTCATCCAAATTATTCACGTCTACTCTCACTATAAATGCATTATCCCAGATGCTCAGCATAATGTCATGTTTAAAAGATAGCAATATTTTTTGCAGGGAATTATTTCGTGCTTAAGCAAATAACTGGAATATGGGTACCAGGGTTTTTTTTGGCCCTATTTTATAGCCGAAATTCGGCTATGTTCCCAATCCCAAAAAGTATACTTTTTTCCCAAAATGTGGCAAAAAATTCCCAATTTTTTTTTTTTTTTTTTTTTTTTTAGAAAGAAGTCTAATGCGTATTTTATCTCAATTTCAATTCAATTACATCTAACAAAGTATTATATGATTTTGTTCTTTTAGTTTGAATGATTATAAAGAGTTATATCAAATTTAGTATTTCCCTAATCAGTGGACTTTTCATGTGGAAAAAAAAGGCTAATGAATTAATTTTCCCAATTTCATGAAAATGCCGATAAAATTCCCAATTCCAAAGCCATGGGCTTCCCAAAAAGTGGAAAAAAAAACCTGGGTACAAATAAATAATTCTGCCAATGTAGTGTCAGACATGAGCCATACCTCCCCTCCGGCCTATAAGGTTGACAAAATCACTTATCAATGTCATAAACATAAAGTAGGTGAACCCATTTGTACTGGCGTAAACAACAATAAAGATTATAGGTATAAACCACTGAAGAAGTCATAAGCAGTCAAACAATGAAGGAGTGGAAACTGGCAAGGCTTCTTATGCACAATCCCAGCACATACAGGTACAATGACCCCTGCCTCATGGACTGCACATGTATATTAATTACTAACACACCTGTTATATCTAAATAACCCCAATTATTCAACTTACACTTAGGAACTGTATACCGGTAACTGCAAAAAATATCAATACCAGTTCTACTAGAAGTAAAAGAAGCCAAAATTCTTGGGTTAGAAAAACATAAAAAAATAGCCATAAGTTTGATGTTACAAACACAGCCAAATCTCCTGCTTTTAATGTTATACTGAAATATTTGTAATTTGTATAGGATGGCTGCGTGGGGCTGGGTCTCCATCCAACATACCTCCAATAAAACATTTGTGGAAATTGATCTCATGGATATCTGAAAATAATTGGAATTTTTAATTCAATTTGTTGACTAGTATTGTCTACAGAACTTCAGATAACTGGAGATCTTTGGTAGTCCTGTTATGGTGAGTGTTCAGTCTAAAGAACTTAAAACATACTTTGAGATCTTTGGAAGTTGAAACATTTAACAGAAATCTGATGGAAAAAGTTTATAGGCTGTTCTGATAACCAATTAAAACTAAAATATATGTAATTTATCAATCTTTTAGCTACTTTATTGCATTGTTAAATCCAATTTGATTAAATTATCTCTAATTTATAGCTTTATGCGATTTAAGGATAAAATTCCTTCACCCGTGTTATCTGTAGGATGAACAAATAACATTGAACAAACTCAACCATTAGTGGAACTAGGTCACAATCTATGATTCACAAATCCTCAAAAATTTGTATGCCAGTACTTCAGTCAAAAACTGTTGATTCTATTTTCAGATAAATTTTATACCCAAATTAGTTCAAAACAAAGACCAGCTATGGAATCAGTACTTGAAACGTAGAATACTCATGATATCGCAATATTTTATCAGTATTTGAATTTACACATGAATCATTTAGGATTATTTTACCTTACATCATCACAGTATTTTGACAACTCAATCTTCATTTAATAATATTTGTGTATAAAAAGATGTACTGGTACATGTTTGTGTCAAATATTTTGATACTTTACTAATACAATAAATATTTCCATGGGGTATGACATAATTCAAAATTACAGCTCCAATAAATATTTTAAATTAATGTGACAAAAGAGTTTAATGCCATACCATTACCTAACCCATTTACTCTCTGCCTTGATAAAACCTCATTGTTCATATATAAAGTGTGTATTGAAGTGTTAATCCAGTATGGCCACTATGACTGTAGAGCCATCATGACTTTCACACTTTAGGGGGTCATTGCAAGTAATGGGTCATAAACAGGGTTTTACTTACATCATTCAAGCACATTTAAAGTAAATCTATCAAAAGGTGACACAATCCATTATGCATCTCTCACCTACAATGATTGTGTTTCAATGAACAAACAAGGGGTTGTGTTGTAATGGATTTGTTATATACAAAAGACGCTCTGTTGTACAAAAATACATCATGAAAAAAAAGTGCTCACAATAACATTGTACATGTGGTATCATGTATCAATAAATAGGCTGTGAGATGTTTCTTTCAGACCGTCAACTAAAAACTATAATTTTGTGGGTGTTCATTTTTTTTATAAATATCTAAATAATGTAAATTTACTAAACGCAGCAGAGGCTGATGCAATCTAGTTTGTACAGTACAACTCTAAAATGACAACCTAAATGCAATGACACAAAATTGGCTGTGAAAGTCAGCGAAAGTTTGTTTTCGATTTCGACCACATTTCCTTCACAGGAAGTTCATTGCCAGATTGATTGAAATCCCTCTCTAAAGTAGGCTGACAAAGTGTTAAATCTCCCAACCAAACAAAACTATAAAGAGGTGGGCAAACAATCAATAGCGAAATTCCATTCTATACACTTGATATAACGGCTATCATAGCTTCTCTGTAGTGTGTGCAGTTCTTGTAAATTACATGTAAGGATGCATGTACAACGTATTTACATGAATGCATTAATTCTGATCTGTAATATTTGTGCAACCATCAAACAACCATCCAACCCAAAAGCAGCAGCACTGAAGATTGATATTAACATCAAGGTTACCAAGAACACTGAATTTGTTCTTTTTCTGTTTACAGTACCACCCGAAGTCATTATGTGTACACAAACTTAAGATCTCACTGTGCCGAGTAAGCCCAAATAACTTTTTCATTGACATGATGTCCATATAAAAAAGACCGATGCAAAAAAACAACACTTTTGAAATAGGATTGTAAGAACGAAACAACAAGAGGGCCAAGATGGCCCTAGTTCGCTCACCTGAGAGGAGTCGGTTCATTCAATCTTTAACAAACGTCAAACTTGACCTAGATATTGTCCAGACAAACATCCTGGTCAAGTTTCATCATTATTTCATCTGCGAGTCATGATCAATGTACCTATGAAGTTTCATGGTCCTAGGTGTAAGCATTCTTGAGTTATCATCCGGAAACCATTTTTCTAAGTTAAGTCACCGTGACCTTGACAGCCATTGTGTGAATACGTTTTTTGGCACTTCGACCTTGACCTTTGACCTAGTGACCTGATAATCAATAGGGGTCATCTGCGAGTCATGATCAATATACCTATGAAGTTTCATGAACCTAGGCATAAGCCTTCTTGAGTTATCATCCAGAAACCATTTTACTATTTCAGGTCACCATGACCTTGACCTTTGACCTAGTGACCTGAAAATCAATAGGGGTTATCTGCGAGCCATGATCACTGTACCTATGAAGTTTCATGATCCTAGGCATAAGCGTTCTTGAGTTATCATCCAGAAACCATTTTACTATTTCAGGCCATCTTCCGGAAACCATTTTACTATTTCGGGTCATCGTGACCTTGACCTTTCACCTAGTGACCTGAAAATCAATAGGGGTCATCTACGAGTTATGATCAAAGTACCTATGAAGTTTCATGATCCTAGGCCTAAGCGTTCTTGAGTTATCATCCGGAAACCATTTTACTATTTCGGTCATCGTGACCTTGACCTTTGACCTAGTGACCTGAAAATCAATAGGGGTTATCTGCGAGTCATGATCAATGTATCTATGAAGTTTCATGAAGTGTTTTCACTATATACATTTAGAGAAAAATGCCCCGCCCACTGGCGGCCATGTTTTTTCACCGATCCCGACCATTTTCAAACTCGTCCGAGATATCAATAAAACCAATGTTTTGACCAACTTTCATAATGATTGGGCAAAAATTGTGACTTCTAGAGTGTTTACAAGGTTTCTCTATAGCCAAATAGGGAAAACTGGCACTATATACATATAGAGAAAAATGCCCCGCCCACTGGCGGCCATGTTTTTTTTCCGATCTTGACCATTTTCGAACTCGTTCGAGACATCAATTGAAACAATGTTATGACCAACTTTCATGATGATTGGGCAAAAATTGTGACTTCTAGAGTGTTTACAAGGTTTCTCTAAAGCCAAATAAGGAAAACTGCCCCGCCCACTGGCGGTCAGGTTTTTTTAACGGATCGGAACCACTTTTGAACACAACCAAGATATCATTAAGACAAACATTTTGACAAAGTTACATGAAGATTGGGCATGAAATGTGACTTCTACAGTGTTTACAAGGTTTTTCCTTTTTTAGACCCAGTGACCTAGTTTTTGACCCGGCACAACCCAGTTTCGAACTCGGCCGAGATTTCATTGGGACAAAGCTTCTGACCAAGTTTAATGAAGATGGGACAAGAAATGTGGCCCCTAGAGTGTTTACGAGCAAATGTTAACAGAGGGACATACAACGGACAAAGACCGGTCACAAAAGCTCACCTGAGCAATCAGGTGAGCTAAAAAATCATTAATTTTGTTTTAATGGTGAGGTATTTATCCACAATTTATGTTGCATTCATGTTGATGGCTGCACATCTTATAACCCAGTTCCCCAAATTTCAGCCAGCACTTGAGAATGTTTATAGCACAAAATGCCTGACAGATAAGAAGATGGGCACAGGGGGATGGATGAAATAATGCAATAAGCAGGTAAGAACCCTTATCTATTATAGCTGTTCAATAGCCTTAGAGAATTGAAATTCTTCTGAAAATGGACTTTATGCAAGACTGGAAATGCTATCTGTCTAATCAATCTTAGACCTTCAATGGCCTTGGAGAATTGATGAAAATGTATGGTATGCAACTGGAAATCAGTCTAGTTATCAGAACTTTTCTAATAGCTGCTAAAGGCTCCAATCGCCAAGAGTCCCATAAGCCACTGGCTTCAAATGAGCCATGCTCCTGGAAAACTGGGCTTAATGCATGTTTGGAAATGTTGTCCCAGATAAGCCTGTGCAGTCAGCACAGGCTAATCAGGGACAACACTTTCCGCCTTTATGATATTTTTAATTCACAGGAATTGTCTTCTTAGCAAATATCCAGTTAAGGTACATGTATAGAGTGACGTCCCGACTGGCCTTAGAAGACTGTATAGGCTAATCAAGGAGGACTCTTGAGGCACATGCATATAGCCCAGTTTTCAAAGAGCCAGCCTCAAATGTATGTTGTACATCACACATTGGCAAATAACATTTGAGCCGTGTTCTGAGAAAACTGGGCTTAATGCACGTGCATTAAGTGTCGTCCCAGATTAGCCTGTGCAGTCTGCCACTTTTCGCTTTTATGGTATTTTTAGTTTCAAGGAAGTCTCTCCTTACCGAAAATCAAGTTTAGGTGGAAAGTGTCGTCCCTGATTAGCCTGTGCATACTGCACAGGCTAATCTGGGATAACACTTTATGCACATGCATTAAGCCCTGTTTTCTCAGAACAAGGCTCATTTCTGTTTTGCCAAATTATTTGCTGTACAACCAAATTGAACCTGATTAAATCCCCCATTGGAAGTTAAGTATTAAATATAAATTTAATGTGGTAACATAATAATTCAGCTAGAGTCTGGGCCCTTGGGGTCAAAACACCACCAAATTTAACCATCATTAATAGGTTTTGTTAAATGTTAGCTACAATGTGTGGTAAAAGAATCCTTGTCAAGTGACTCTTCAATACACTAAAATCTGGATAAGGAGTATTTCAAAAAGGCCAATGAAGCAAGACTTTAGCAGTACCAGTAAATAACTTACTTGGTCCTCAACCATTATGATTACGAACCAGTATGATTCTATAATTATTCTACGCATTGCTACAGTATGATTAAGAATTGTATATAGGTCAATGGCATCATCAACTAACTTAAAGTGCTACATGTACCTGTCCAATCTTTAACGCAGAGTGGCCAAGACATACAAGTCTCATACCCACCTCACCTGGGTGTCTCCACTTCTGTATTCAATGTGTGGTTTTAGTACAACATGTACATGTATCAATCACCACCTTTCATTTAATAAGATGAAAGAAATATCAATGCGTGTATACATTAAATGTTCACCTCCAGTAACTGTTATATCTATATGTGTTCTCCTCATTACAACTATGCTAACCTTAAAGGGGCCTTTTCACAGATTTTGGCATTTTTTAACTTATTCATTAAATGCTTTATATTGATAAATGTAAACATTGGATCGTAAAAGCTCCAGTAAAAAATCAAGAATAAAATTAAAAAAAGGAATAGAACATTGCCCGGAGCAGGTTTCGAACCAGTGACCCCTGGAGTCCTGCCAGAGTCCTGAAGTAAAAACGCTTTAGCCTACTGAGCTATTCCGCCGAGTACACATACTTGATGTATTTTATACCTTATATAAGCAATCTTCGTAGTTTCACAAAATTTAACGACAAAAACAGAACTCTCCAAATTATTCAATCGTTTCGCGTTGCAACGCTTTATAATTTTAAGGTTTTAAAATCGTCAAAAGATGCATATAATGGCTATATTAGACCATGGTAAATGTTCAGTATTACTGTTTCCTCACAAATATCATAACTAAAACGAAAATGTGCGAATCTGAAACAACTTTTTTCAATTTTGTCAATTTACCAAAGCGTGAAAAGATCCCTTTAAAGTTAAACACTACAACTAAACTGTACTTCTAGTAAATGTTACTTCAATCATAGGTTCTAAAAGCCATAAACATGTACATAACAGTTACATGAAGATCATGCATTTAACGCGTAATATAACAAGATTGTATCTCAATACTTTGAAGTGAAGAATTGATTTACATGTATGGTCAGGCATGTATGTTCTAAAACTATAAGGCACCATTGAAAGATTGTCTTATCGGAACTTGGCAACGACATGAAGTCTAGGTCCTTAAAAGGTAACCTCAGTCAGGGATGAAAAGCAAAAACCCATCATTGTCCATGGACCCTTAAATTTGTTGTAGAATTCCTGGATTTTCTGGGAAAATACACATCTGTGTAAAATACATGTAAGGACTGAAACTACAAATGTGCCTGTTTTTTCTGTTAAAATCTTGAGAGGGCTCTCGCACTGGCTATTGGAATACACAAGCATGGAGTACTGAATAGATTGGAATACACAGGCATATAGCGTAGATTAAAATACACAAGCATGTACAAAAATGTAGTACTGGATAACTGGATAGATTGGAATTCACAAGCATTGAGTACTGGATTGATTGGAATACACAAGCACGGAGTACTGGATAGATTGGAGTACACAGTACTACACAAGCATGGAGTACGGAATATATTGGAATACACAAGCATGGCGTATTGGATAGATTGGAATACACAAGCATGTAGTACTGGATAGATTGAAATACACAAGCATGGACTGACATGGAGTACTGGATAGATGGGAATACACAAGCATGTAGTACTGGATAGATTGGAATACACAAGCATGGAGTACTGGATAGATTGGAATACACAAGAATGGAGTTCTGGATGGATTGAAATACACAAGCAAGGAGTACTGGATAGATTGGAATACACAAGCATGGAGTACTGGATATTGGAATACACAAGCATGGAGTACTGGATAGATCGGAATACACAAGCATGGAGTACTGGATAGATTGAAATACACAAGAATGGAGTACTGGATAGATTGAAATACACAAGCATGGAGTACTGGATAGATTGGAATACACAAGCATGGAGTACAGGATAGATTGGAATACACAAGAATGGAGTTCTGGATAGATTGGAATACACAAGCGTAGAGTACTGGATAGATTAAAATACACAAGCATGTAGTTCTGGATAGATTGAGATACACAAGCATGGTGTTTTGGATAGATTGGAATGCACAAGCATGGAATACTGATTTGATTGGAATACAATTACACAAGCATGGAGTACTGGATAGATTAAAACACACAAGCATGGTGTACTGGATAGATTGGGATACACAAGCATGGAGTACTGGA
This sequence comes from Dreissena polymorpha, assembly GCF_020536995.1. Taxonomy (NCBI): domain Eukaryota; kingdom Metazoa; phylum Mollusca; class Bivalvia; order Myida; family Dreissenidae; genus Dreissena; species Dreissena polymorpha. The sequence goes on from NC_068357.1 coordinate 93,377,705, forward strand.
TAGTTTGGAATACACAAGCATGGAGTACTGGATAGATTGGAATACACAAGCATGGAGTACTGGATAGATTGGAATACACAAGCATGGAGTACTGGATAGATTGGAATACATAAGCCTTGAGTACTGGATAGATTGGATTACACAATCAATTATGTGTACCAAATGATGATGAATCTTGAATGCAGGCCTAGTGGCAGAAACATCATAAGTGTATTCTTAAGTTTGGTTGACTTATATTTGACCTGGTCTCAATCTCCAATTCAATAAACCAATATTCACCCCATAAAAGTCATCACAGTGAAATCAAATTTATTTTCGACATTAATTGCTTACCTATCCTTTGTATTGACAAAACAACTATATATCCCAAACTGTTTGGTGTGAATGGAAAACCAATTATCAAGAAACAGACAGGGATGCCAATCTTTCCCAAAGCAAATGTTTCTGAACAGCCTTCCCCCATGTAACCACTACCATACCAATTGCTGGTCAGTGACAGGGTGGTTGTACATTGTAATTGTGGTTAAATTGAGTCATTACCAAAACATGTATCTTTGATTACATTTTTGTATGGTGCAAGACCAGCTAAAAATTTAGTTAATTAACTTTTTAGGAAAAAAACTATTATTACAGGAGTCCCCAATTAAACAAACATTATAAGATAATGCCATTTCAATACTTTGGTACATTTGAACCAGAGGCATACACATCGTATACACTTTATTCATAGTATACATCTAATTTAGTATTACAGTAATTAAGTACACATGTACAATTATCTCAACAAACTCTCTAGATAAAAAAACCTGCCTTTTGCAATGACACTGGAAGACATGGCATGCCACTCAAATGATTAAAAAATGTACACAAAATACATATAATATACAATTTAATTGTTTCACGATGTAGAATTACATACCTTATTACAAGGTCAGCAATTTTTTGGTGAACTGATCCCAGGATTTAGTTATTGCTGTGCATGTGCATGTAAGACCAAAGGCAACACATAGGCAACATGGTTAAATGAACACTATTCAGTGAACCCATAATGGCAGATAAGTTATTGCTTGATTGTTCCTATTTTATTAAAAAGATTTGTGACCAAGATACTTAAAGTATTAAATCTATGATAAGTACAGTCTGAATGGCACACATAGCAGTCAGTTCTGACACTAACCGCCATGCCCATAAAGGTGAAGTTTAACAAGAGCACCGCCTTGCGGGTGCAGACCGCTCATCTATTTTCTTTTTAAAGGTGAAGGGACTCTCATTTTCAATCACAAAGGAGGAGTGGAGTGAAGAGGGGTGTATAGTGTGGGGTTGTGGACATTTATTACATTATCTTCCAAAAAGCGAAAAAAAAAAAAAAAAAAAAAAAAAAATCGGGGGGGGGGGGGGGTTTTGGGTGCGATGGTTGGACGGTATTTCAAACATAACCGTTTAAAAAAAAAAAAAAAAAAATAAATAAATTGGGGTGGGGGGTGGGGGGGTGGGGTGAGGGTATAGTGTGAGGGTGCGGTGGTCATTTGTGAGATGATCTTAAAAAAAAAAACAAAAAAAAAAACAAAAAAATTAGGGGGGGGAGGGGGGGGAGGGGGGGGGAGGGCACGGGGGATGGTTTGGGTGAAGTCTATTGTGGTATGTCAGGTAAGAGTAGTTTCATCAAAGTATCAATCAAATCTAATCATAAATAAAGAAGTTATGGCACTTTTAGCAAAATTTAATAATTTGACCTTGAGAGTCAAGGTCATTCAAAGGTCAAAGTAAAATTCAAGTTGCCAGGTACAGTAACCTCATGATAGCATGTAAGTATTTGAAGTTTGAAAGCAATAGCCTTGATACTTCGAGTGGATCGAAACACAAAATTTAACCATATATTAAAAGTTACTAAGTCAAAAAAGGGCCATAATTCCGTAACAATGACAACCAGAGTTATGCAACTTGTCCTTTTACTGTACCCTTATGATAGTTTGTGAGTGTTCCAAGTATGAAAGCAATATCTATGATACTTTAGGGGTAAAGTGAACATAAGTCTTAACCAAATTTTCAATTTTCTAAGTATAAAGGGCCCATAATTCCGTCCAAATGCCAGTCAGAGTTACATAACTTTGCCTGCACCGTCCCCTTATGATAGTTCATAAATCTTGCAAGTATGAAAGCAATAGCTTTGATACTGTAGGAATAAAGTGGACCTAAACACAAAACTTAATCAAATTTTCAATTTTCTAAGTATAAAAAGGGCACATAATTCTGTCAAAATGCCAGTCAGAGTTACATTACTTTGCCTGCACAGTCCCCTCATGATAGTTAGTAAGTGTTGCAAGTATGAAAGCAATAGCTTTGATGCTTAAGGAATAAAATGGACCTAAACACAATACTTAACCAAAATTGTCAATTTTCTAAGTATAAAAAGGGCACATAATTCTGTCAAAATGCATGCCAGAGTTATCTAACTTTGCCTGCCCAGTCCCCTCATGATAGTAAGTAAGTGTACCAAGTTTGAATGCAATAGCATTGATACTTACTGAGAAAAGTGGAACTAAACGCAAAACTTAACCAAAATTTTCAATTTTTTAAGTATAAAAAGGGCACATAATTCTGTCAAAATGCACGCCAGAGTTATCTAACTTTGCCTGCCCAGTCCCCTCATGATAGATAGTAAGTGTACCAAGTTTGAATGCAATAGCATTGATACTTTCTGAGAAAAGTGGACCTAAACGCAAAACTTAACCGGACGCCGACGCCAACGCCAACGCCGACGCCAAGGTGATGACAATAGCTCATAATTTTTTTTTCAAAAAATAGATGAGCTAAAAAACAAGATCAATTAGCCATGGTATCTGTATATTATCTGTCAATCAAATGCAGAATCATATCGTCTTACGCTTCTCAAAGGCAACTTAAGCTGAACTATTTGCCTGTGAATATGGACTTGTTCCACTCCAACGACCCCATTGACCCGAATATCATCGGGACATCAGGGTTCGGATTGGGTTACCGACCTTTTCGCCCATGTTGTCAGTGCTAATAACTCCTAGTGCATGCCTAATGAATAGAGTCAATGGACAATTTCAAGTGTCAACTTAAGGTTCAACTCAGATTTTGGACTTGGACAATTACCTATAACAAGAACTAGAAATTAGATTTGACCTGAGAATTCTTAAAGAGCAAATCAATATATACATAGTAACTTTAAATACTGAGGCTGTCAATTGAACATGGACTAATAAATACATGGAAAACTGTTCAAGTGTCAAGCACAATGTCAACATCAGGTCAAATGGAAGTAAGCTCTTAATACTGATATATATGCTAAGGAAATGCTGGATGAAATACATCTTCTTATTTACAAAATTTATGGCATATTGTTAACCTCAAGCCACATACAATGTATGTATGCCATATTAATTACCAGGATGCAAACTGACTGCCCATAAAATATGATGGACACTTTCTCCCCTTGAGCAAATAGACTTGACAAAAATTGAAAACACGGCCTTAGCCATCCCAGGACGGATAAAGCATGTTATATGCCCCGGGCTAGTTGTGTTCAATTGAGTGTGGAAAATTGTTTTTTAAGGATAGTTTTTATTGGATTTATTGTCTTTGAAGAAATTGATCTTCACTTATGTGAGATATCAATGTTAAAAGGACAGTTTAGCAGATTTTTATCTTCATTTATCATTTTGTATACTCATGTATTGATTTGTGAAATTGTCTACAAATTTTTAGTGAACTATTATTAAAAAATTCAGATTAATTACACTAAAATCATTTAGGTCACTGACAAAATGTTTGCCATTTGTCAATATGGTAATTAAGCAATAATCTGTAAAAAATTATTATTGAAAAAAAATAAAAATTCAATCAGCGATTATTAAAAACAGAATGATTAATCAGGATTTAGGTTTTAACTTCCTCTGATTTGTCAGTGTTTGCATCAGCCTATTAAATGTGTCCTCAGGCCTAACAAAAAAATATGTTTGTTTCCACTGACATGGCCTAAAAAATTAGGGTAGGTAGGTAGGCAAATAATTTTATTTTTAAAAATAATTTTTTTTTAGAAAATGTCGTACATGGTGTATCTTCTTCTCATTTTTTTGCGTACAACTGTATGTACAATAAATTTGATGATGTATATAATGCAATATGGCTTTATTTAAATGCTTTAATGAAATAAAAACTTGCTGTTCATTAATTTTTCATTGTTGCTTTCCTTATTTCCGCGTTTAATGTTGACTTCTGGCAGCGGCTATAATAGTCCATTTTATTACCAATAAAAGGCATAACTAAAGTCGCAGTAAGCTTGACCCTCAGTGTCTATAGGGATTCAGTGTTGTTATACTTTCCGTTTCTTTGGAATCATGGAGTATATACTATATTATTTATAATTTATAATATATTAAATAGCCCAAAAGCCATGCTTGGGGGACGCGAGTGGTGTTGCATGTATTATTATCACCATGAACAGACCCAATCAAACTGGGTGTGCTATTATATTTCTTGGATGCAGTTTATGCTTCCAAAGGACCACATTTTCAGATTATATTATGCACTGGTGTCGTGGGGTCTATCTACCAGGGCTAGCGCTGTCCCAAAATTTCTTTGAGCCGACCAGGTTTTTGTTTTTCGAAGCGCGAAAACTGGTTTTGAAATAATTATATATACATTCTCTATCAACTTGTTTATATTCTTTTAATGACAACAAGGGCATATCACATATCATAATGTAACATACATTTTTCAATATAGAAATAATTAGTATGGTACTTGTCAAAGTACAAACATAAGTTATTTTATAAATGAACATTTAATAGGGGTGTCGATTGTTCCAAATTTGAAATCCTGAAAATTAGGCCGGGGCTCTTGCAACCGCAGCCGCAGGAATCCAACAGGAATACAGGGCAGATCCCCAACCCCATCCAGAGCCTTTACTAATTGTTCTTTTTTATAGTCTTTCCAATTGTATTTTCAGGTGAATACAATTTAAAATACTATAAACCACACCATCCGTATCACCGCATGTGCATTCGTCATTCTATTTCTTCTATAAAGAACTTCGAAAATAAATTATAATCGACAAAAAATAATGTATCCGAAAACGACAGTCCGAAAAATTGTACGCATTTGCCACATTAAATAAAATGTGCATATCGTTTGACTTCAGACATTGCAAAACCTAGCAAATATACAATTTGGTTGACATATTGCTTTACAATAGCATTTTTTGTGGGTAAAAAACAACTTAATTATCACCTTTAAATTTCAAACGATAATCGGCATGAAGGTGTAACATCGTCAAAATAGAACTTATTATTTAATTATCATCCTTTTATTCAGATCAATAGTCGGGAGAAAGATGTTAAGTAATCAGCTTAGAAATAATTTATTTATTGGTACGCTTCTTTTGGTTTGCTAATCTTTAAATACGACGTTTGCCATCGGCCGCTATATTGTTGGCAGACGACAAGATAAACTGACTGTGTATTCCAGGTGTACAGTGTCTACGCATGAATGACCCAATATTATGTGTGAGCAAACTCAATGTTGATTGGCCAGCTACCATGTGACTTGAATGCTGACTTGACCAATATCGATCGCCGATTCGATAAGTTCAGATTGGCCAGCTACCACGTGCGCTTCAATAACAATAAAAATGATATGCGGATAACGTCGAAAAGTTTATTGACCGTCACCGCAAAATACGCGGTCCGATTTTTTCCGAATTTTGGGCTCAAAAAAGATTAGGACCGGCGGCAAAAAATTAGGTAGGGTCGGGCCACCGGAAACAAACAATTATTTTTGTTACGCCTCATGGCATTATTTCAAATGATTTACTTCAGTTATTGTAATTAAGTATATTTAGTAACAGCTTATATTGACCTGAATCAGAGGTGCTTCAGGGTTCCCACTGGCTAAAAAATTCTATAGCCAAATTTACGGTGAAACACAGAAATTCTTCACATTTTATCTGTTTTACAGGGTTTCTTAAGCCAAAAATTTCTTATTTGTAGACATTTACTAATCTGGCGAATGGCAGTGCAGACCCTGTATGCATTCATTTAACAAACATGCAAAGTACACCACATTTCTTACTGTAGTTAACTTTAAGAGATTTCTGAACAAACTTTCAGCGTGCCTGTGAGTCACTGTGTATCATTTTATAAGCAATGAATCAAGCCATAATAGTGTTTCTTACATAGCAGTTTGTCTAAATTTACAAGAAAAATACCAACCTAGTGACTCTACAAGCTTGACCATAACGCCGCCAATGTGAAGGTCGCCATTCACCCTCAATGTGGGTTCGACCTGCAGGTCTGTGACGAGAATCTTCAGCTCCCACGAGCCATCCACCTGACCACTGGCTCCGACATACGCCATCGTCACACAATGCACAGATCAAATTAATGGTTATAGATCCAAACACTAAATAGTACTCTTTGATTTATGACACACTACAGGTTACATCCAAATGAAAAACTTGTATTGAAAACGTAATCCGCGTCGTCCTTCCTTTATGTTGGTAGCCAATTTATGGGGCACATCTTTGTAATTTAGAATAGACACACTGAAATAAAGACAACATTCCCTTTTAAAATATTAGCTGTTAAGATAAACCCATAATGAGAGAAAAACCATATTTCCTTTAAAAAAGGATAGAAATTGTTCTAATATGTTTATAGTAGCATGCTGAATGTCTAAAACTATGGTTTATTTTCTATAATATTCAAACCAAACAATTACATGTATACAATGCTTCATGAATTTTCTTATATTAGAAAATATCAAACAATTCTGTTGCTTGAAGAATTAATGAAGATAGTTTGACAGACCACCGTTAACGTCTTGGGTATTACAGTATGCGTTGACTTGTTCAAAATTGTAATTAAAAAGTTGAATTACTTACACCAACATTATCAAAAGCACTTAGTGAACATTACAATATAAAAAGAAGTTAATACAAATATGTTATTTACGGCAGTTGAGAGGATCTGATTTATTGCTCTCTTGAGATTAAACACATGAAAATGTCAGTGTCATGACATTAATGTTATCAACATTTCTTGTTATTTTAGTATCTATTAATTGACTATTATTTCATGCAATATTCAGGTCAATGTCATTAACTTTCAAAACATTTACAGCTAGAATTAATATTCAGAATGCATAGCAGGCAAGTTCAGATGGAAAAGTGCTAGCTTACAAATATAAGGATCGCATTCCCTGGCAGCAACCGTTGCATGTGGGAATTTAAATGAACTCTGTATATTTTTCACATTAATTATACTGTTCCTGTCAGTTACTGGCCTAAATGTTCATTAATGTTATGGTAAACAAGTGTATCCAATATGTGTGTGTTGGTTATGTCTAAAATACGCATGACTTATGAATATCTGACACAAATCCAACCATATACAAAATTAAAAATGCAATCAATAGTTCAATAAGTAAGCATTAAATGCGTGTGAGTCTATCATATTAAATGTGTTATTCAAGGACAAATTCAGTCAGCATGCATGTAGAAAATAATAACTTAATAGCAAAATTGAACACTGTCAAACACATCAACTAAAACAAAATTTGTCAATTAAATAAGGTATATGTATATATTTTCGGTCGTATTAAATTAATTTAAAGTCACCAGCAGTCTCGGTTATTTCAAGTTTAAATGTACAAACTGTATGCGATATCATCGAGATGTGGAGAAACATTATCCTTTGATTGAAGTGGGTCATATCCACACAGAAAATATGTTAGAAAAGTTTACTACCTCCGATAATATTCCGACTATTCCCTTTAATAACGATCAAAAATCACTGCAGGGTTATGAAAAGTAACATTAAAACACATAAAACGTAAACATCGACTGGTATTACCTCGTTTAAATGTTGTTATTCAACTTTGTGAGTCAAATATTTATCAAATGTCCGTATTTGGAAACACACTATCCGCATTAACAATTAGCGATTTGTAACGAGCTTTCTGATTGGATGTTCGATCCTGGGGGTTGTTTCAAGTGTATGGTGACCTCATGAATGAAAACCGAATTTGTAAAAATACTTGATTTATTATTACAAACACATCCATTTTTGGACATTGTTCATATCTCATAACGGCACGTTTGTTAATGAATACATATTGTTATACACAAATTATTACACAGCTTATTGGATTGTATCCGTCAAAATGTTTTTCATAAGATGCAGTCCTTCAACGTTTTAAGTTTAAGTTGTTTTAAAATCCATTAAAGGGGCCATCCAACAGATTTTGACATGAATTGAAGCTTGTCATTAAATGCTTTAAATTGATAAATTTAAACATTTGAAATAAAAATCTCCAGTAAAAAAACAAGAATACAATTTTTTAAAAAGGAAAAAAAGTAACCTTCACCAGGGCTTGAACCACTGACCCCTGGAGTCCTGGAGTAAAAAGTCTCCCGCCTCGACCACTCGGCCATCTACACTCATATTCAGAGCGGATGTATTGTTTAGCTATATAAGCAATTCTCGTAGTTTTCCAAAATATCGAATCACATCGATACAAAACTTTATCAGTTGGAAGGCCCCTTTAATACCTGTGGCAAAGTTATGGCTGAGACTAGAATGTTCAAGAAATTTTATGTTAAAATTTGACCTTTACCTGTTACCTTGTCCTTTGAGGTAAGAAGACAGGTATTCCAGTCAATATGTTGTCTAACATTGGCTGAATGAGCCAAGTTATATCAAAATCATTTAATACATCGCAAAATTATGTACAGTAATATTCAAGTTGTTTATGGTTAAGTTTGACCTTTAACATCTAATTTTGGTTTTGACTATTGAGGCCGGGAAACAAGTGGAACACGCACAACTTTGTGTCTTATGGTGGGTGACATTTGTGCCAAGTTATTTGAAAATCCATCCATATATAGCACACAGGCATTCGGCATTAGCTACTACCCCCCCCCCCCCCCCCCCCACTGCTACCCCCCTCCAAAACTCTCAAAAATGTCCATGCGTAATACAAAATAACATGACAAAAAAAGTTAGTCGAATTTTTATTTTTTTTACATACAAGTAATTTTTTTTCTTTTTTCGACTAACTTTTTTTGTCATGTTATTTTGCATTACTAATGGACCATTTTGAGAGTTTTGGAAGAGTAGCAGCTGGGGGGAGGGGGGTAGAAGCTAATGCAGAGTGCCTGTGATATAGCAGTGTTATTGCTGAGACAGGGAGATTCCCAAAGACCTACAGTGCGACTGCTAAATGCCACCTTCTGAAACTTGGGCATAACAATTATAGGGGCAGTCTATAATGTATATTTGAACTGAACTTATTACATGGATCCTACAAGAAGCATAGCAAGGGAAAAAAATTTTTTTTATTTTTATTTTATTTATTTTTCATTCAACAACAACATGTGTGGCCATTTTTACCAATTTTATATGCCCATATAATATAATGTACATGTAAGAATGGGACAGGATACATTGTGTGATGTTTTGCTAAATTTATAATGCATTTGTTTTATAAAAATGAGACAGCAATGTGTGCAAAAAACAATATTAGTAACAAAAATTCATTATTTTAATAAACGTGTGGGAGGAGCATGTATGTTTTGGTAAAGTTTTGTTGAGTTTAACAAAATTAAGCAAGAGCAGTGAGTGATGAAATTAATTAGCACATGGATCCAGTTTACTTATATAATTATTCCCACATGCTGGAATGATTTACTAGACCTGCCTTAAAAGAGCAGTTGATGACACTTATGGGCTCTGTAGTATTAACAATAATACAATGAATATTACATTGCTTAAACTATACAATGATTTAATCTGTACATAAATATGAAACATTTACATAACACTGGTATCTATATATGGAAACTTTTAACAGGAGTAGAAGGAAAATACAGCAAATTCAATAATAAAACACACAGGTGGTTTGCGTGTGGCTATGATATTGATTAGTGAAAACATCATTTTGAATGATAAATAATCATATTATAACGAAAAATTAACTTTTCTGGAAAAAAACTGGGTCATGCGTGTTTTGTATCGTGTTATTTCTTAAAAGTTGACCCAGCATTTGTAAAAATATTGCAAGACATATACATTTCCAGAAAGGAAATTCATTTCTGCGTTGAATAAGACCAAGAGCGTGAAAATCGCTGCACAATTGATGAAGATATGGCTGTTCAAAGCGATGCACCTCGTTTGGGGCTGATTTTGAGTTGCATACCTTGTTATATATATATTTGATAGTGAAATATTTTTTTTTCAGAAAAGTTAATTTTTCGTTATAATATGATTATTTATCATTAAAAATGATGTTTTCACTAATCAATATCATAGCCACACGCTAACCACCTGTGATAAAACACAGTTTCCTTTATATACAGAAAACATGTCATATAACAAATTAAAATATAAGTTGCTATAATAGCAAAGTTTCCAAGTACACAAAGCAATATGATTTAATATCATTTATGATAGTTATAATTAGAAATAAAAATCAGAAACATAAAACATGCATACTGAGAAATCTCTGCGAGTGCACCATAATTACTCTAAGTTTTTGGACACTTACATTTTCGGACAACCCCGTTTTTAGCCAAAATAATTAATGACTAAGTTTTTGGACAGTCTATTTTACAATGCTATTTTACCAGAATTCTACCTTGTTGCGCTCATCTGGTTACACTTTTATTATGCGTTTTTACAACCGGATTAAGGTAATAAAACCTGGCAGACTTAAGACTTAAACCTTAAGGCAATATACCATTACATTTGCAGTATTGGGTAAATAACTATGTATACCGGTAATTGGTTATGTTTTACTCAGCAGCTAAAAGTTATATTTTACAAGCATGTACTATTATGCATTGAAAGTTTCAGACACCTGTATTTAAAAAAAAAAAATCATTTTTTTTGTATCTAAATTTTCGGACAAATTAATTTTTTTATTTATAAGTGTCTGACAACTTAGAGTTATTACGGCATTTATATTTATAAATGTATTTAAATAATTTACTAATTGTTCACACAATGTTTAAAAATAAACATCAACAAACGCTCAATATTCTCAACAATCCAACACAGAACGTCAAAATGTAGGGCAGACCATATACCAATCACAAAATTCTAAGTAACAGCAAAAATACTGTAATATTACATGGGCCAAGTTGCTCAAAACTTAAGCAATCAGCTACGCAAATGGCCTTTAACTTAAAGATTACATTATTTGCGCAAATTAAATGGCAAAATCTTAAATGGCCATATTTACTAACCTATGCTTAGATCATTTTCAATGGTATGCTTGTCATATTCCTAATTTTATTTACTGTATATCATCGAAAAAATGCCCCTCCCCCTCCTCCAATTTGTTTCAAAAACAGATGCAAAATGCCATGCAAAGTTGATGCTTTAATGGATCTTTTACTGAAATGTTAGAATAATTAGCTAAACAGTACAATTATCATACATTGTAATTTTCTTATAGCTGTGTACATAGATTATTTTGACTGCTAATAAATGCACCCAACCCCCCGAGATAGGCCCCAGAGGTGTTTATTAGAGAATCAGAGCAAATTACGGTATCAAAGCTGTTATTGACAATTTACTATTCAAAGAACATTTCAAACAACCTGGGGTGGTATTCCAGAAGCATCTTAAGTTAAATTTTATTTTTATCCTTAAATTGGGAATTTTTCTTAAGTGTTTCATTTCATACTGCAATAGTTAGGCATACAAAAATTACATCAAAATAACAGCATTATGTCAATGTTATTTGAGGAATACCAAAAAAACATGCATGTCTTTATTTAGTTAAGAAATACAAAACATTGTAATTTTTAACTTAAGTGAAAATATTTAAGAAATGACTTAAGATGTTTCTGGAATACGACCCCAGAACACTTAAAAAGTTTTGAATCACAATAGTGAGAAGTGATGCTCCAACTGTTTGAGGAGATCTTTGGAGTCCACATGGTCCTTAAATGCGTCCACAGCTCGCTTGGCTGAGTTGTAGCTGCTCTGAAGATCACCGAGCTGAAAAATTATAGCAAAATACTTTATAAGCCTCATTCTGGGAAAAATGGGCTTAATGCATGTTCGTAAAGAGTCGTGGTAAAGAGCGACGGCACTTCCTGCCAAGACTTGATTTTGTTGAGAATTTAAAAAAATCCATACAAGAAGAAATTGTCATCCCTGATAAGCCTGTGTGAACTGCACATCATAAAGCCCAGTGTTTCCAAAATACCTTACATACTCTAATAATCACCCTGGGGGCCTTTCATTTTACTAAAGGTGGGAGGAGGGGGTTATCTATTTGAATTAACTGTTTAAGCAAAAAAGCATTGATTTGGCATGGATTTTTAAAATGTATTTTGAAGAAAAAAAATGCAATCAAATGGATTGGGGGAATATAATATGGAGCGTTTATTAGAGAATAAATGGTAAATTATATACTGGTAAGTGTAGAGGTTTTTTGTTAATTTTATACATTTTTGGTTTTTCATGAGTGATAAAAAAATGAAATATTCACAAAAGGCGGAACCAATTATCTACGATCTCTAGAGAAAAACAAATCCATATTTTACCAAAGCCGCCACATTTTCTTTTGACTCTATGCTTTTCACAAGTTGCTTTCTTTTAACAGGGTTTACCAGATCTAAAAGTTTGATAAGAATACCAACATTTCAACATCAAAGTTGTGAAGCATTTCTAATGGACACTAACCGACATACACTTTTCCTGGGTAAGCTGGTCTACCAGTAACTAACAGCTACCTTACTTCAATCACGGGTAGGGGGATAAAGGGCATAGAAATAATGCATGAACAGCACATACAAATCTTAGATTGCCAGGCCAGAAATGGAACCCGTGATCCTGAGATTAGTAGTCAAGCCCTTTACCAACTGAGCAACAGAGAAAATTAAATTTTAAGTAAATATTACTCTAAGGCATTTTGTTACAACAAGAGATCAAATCAACAGGGACCCACCAGTCCATGGTCCCTCTATTTGGGGTTGCCCCAAGGTTGTATGAAAAAACAACCATGTCCTCTTGAAAGAAAGAATTGAAAGATAAACAAGAGATGTCTACATATGATGACATATGCCCCCGATAAACGTTTTGATAGAAGTTATGAGCTTTTTTCGAAACCTAAATGCATTTTTCGAAACCTAAATGCGGACCCTAAGTTCAAGGTCAAGGTCAAAGGGGTCAAAATTTGTGTGCCTATGGAAAGGCCTTGTCCATATACACATGCATACCAAATATGAATGTTACATCTGAAGCGACATAGAAGTTATGAGCATTTTTCGAAACCTAAACACAAAGTGTGACGGACAGACAGACAGACGGACGAACAGATGGACAGTGCGATCACTATATGCCCTCCTTCGGGGGCATAAAAAGTGGACAAAGTGCATATAATATTAGGCATAAAAACTTGTTTGTTTCCAATAAACCCAGATATTTTAGGTTGAGGTTTGGATAATTGTTGCAGCATTTGATCAGATCCACAAAAGTTTACATATATACATAGAAAACCTATCGAATAGAGATTTTTGACACTAAATATCTTCATCAAAGTTGGAAATAACTTGCGTACAGTAAAAACAAGTTAAGCTGATCTACATAGATCTACAGTATTTTTTTGGCAATATTAGTGGAAACTAATAACTTATTTGTTTGACCTTAGTTTCCTCACTGGAATACCAGTCCAGATGAACACATGTTTGTGTGTTAACATAGTTGCCATAGTGTAATGGATATGGTGTCCGAATTGCAACTGGGAGGTCATGGGTTCCATCCCCTCTCTAGGACTGTTCTTTACATCTCCCCCAAAGACACCAAGTAATGGTTTTACACAGTAAACAATCTCAAGAGCGTTTCAATAAGCCCTTGGCTTATAATGTAATAGAGAAACAAGAGGCCATGATGGCCCTGAATCGCTCACCTGACTAACCAAATACAATCCCAACCCAGATTTCATCAAGATAAACATTCTGACCAAATTTCATAAAGATTAGATGAAAACTGTGACATCTATTGTCTACACAAGGTTTTTCTATTATTTGACCTAGTGACCTAGTTTTTGACCCCAGGTGACCCAAACACAATCCCAACCCAGATTTCATCAAGATAAACTTTCTGATCAAATTTTATAAAGATTAGATGAAAACTGTGACCTCTATTGTCTACACAAATTTTTTCAATTATTTGACCTAGAGACCTAGTTTTTGACCCCAGATGACCCAAATACAATCTTAACCCAGATTTCATCAAGATAAACATTCTGACCAAATTTCATAAAGATTGGATGAAAACTGCGACCTCTATTGTCTACACAAGGTTTTTCTATTATTTGACCTAGTTTTTGACCTAGTGACCTAGTTTTTGACCCCAGATGACCCAAATACAATCCCAACCCAGATTTTATCAAGATTAACATTCTGATCAAATTTCATAAAGATTGGATGAAAACTGTGACCTCTACTGTCTACACAAGGTTTTTCTATCATTTGACCTAGTTTTTGACCCCAGATGACCCAAATACAATCCCAACACAGATTTCATCAAGATAAACATTCTGAACAAATTTCATAAAGATTGGATGAAAACTGTGACCTCTACTGTCTACACAAGGTTTTTCTATTATTTGACCTAGCTTTTGACCTAGTGACCTAGTTTTTGACCCCAGATGACCCAAATACAATCCTAACCTAGATTTTATCATGATAAACATTCTGACCAAATTTCATCAAGATTGGATGAAAACTGCGACCTCTATTGTCTACACAAGGTTTTTCTATCATTTGACCTATTATGTGACCTAGTTTTTGACCTAGTGACCTAGTTTTTGACCCCAGATGACCCAAATAAAATCCCAACCCAGATTTCATCAAGATAAACATTCTGACCAAATTTCATAAAGATTGGATGAAAACTGTGCCCTCTACTGTCTACACAAACAAATTGTTGACAGACGCAAACACGCACACACAACGGACGCCGGACATCACACAGTCACATAAGCTCACCATGTCACGTCGTGACAGGTGAGCTAAAAATAAACGGGTTTAAACTATAGTCCAGTTACCTGATCTGCCAGCTGAGCCCAGTTATAGTGAGGTTCATACATGTGTGGTGATATCACATAGGCTGCTTGGAAAAAAGCCCGCGCCTGAAAAACATGACGTAGCAGTCAGGAGTTATGAAATACTCTAAAATAAAATGTGTTTTAAGTCTATTTACAACGTAACGGAGATGTAAATTACAAGTCTTTCTATCAGCCATGTGCATCTGAATGATACTCTATTGAGTTAAGTCACAGGGCCATAGCACCTTTCTAAGCAGAAGCCAAAATTAAGTCCAGAAGAATTTTACTTACCAGTGGCTATTTTTTACTTTTCGGCAATAACACAAACATTTAGGATAAGATTATTTTAATTTCTTTCCGACTTAGTTTGTGACCTATTTGTGAAACATTTTAATTGATCGCTTAATAAAAAGTTATACAACAAGAGGGCCATGATGGCCCTGAATTGCTCACCTGACTAACCTTGCTACATCAACTTAAATTCTATCAGACTATGGCTAGCTATATCATGAAGTACAAATGGGCCAAATTTCAGGACATCGAAGTTAATGGTCAGAATTATTTTTGGTAACTTGGCATGACTGTGAGTTACATGCATAATGTTTGTTGAATATAACATCTCATTTTGGTCATTTTAAATTAAAATCAGAAATAAATGAGATGAAACACATCATCTCGAAAGAATCCCAAAACCTTTACGGCTGACCTTCTTCACATAGTACACTAAAATATAAATAAACTAAAGATATTAGTATTTTTAATAATGAAATCTCTCATTCACAAAACATATAGTATAAATAATTCCTTTATCAACTTGATAACTCAATAAGTTGCACAAGTGGTCAAAAATTGAAGGTCATCAAAGTGCATAAGTTCATTTTTAGGAATTGTGTTGAATTATATATAATCCCAACCCAGATTCAATCAAGATAAACATTTTGACTTAATTTCATAAATATCTGATAAACTGTGACTTCTATCGTCTACAGGAAGTTTTAATATGATTTGACCAGATGACCTACTTTATGACCTCAGATGACCCATATACAATCCCAAGCCAGATTTCATCAATTAACCTAGTTTTTGAGCCAAAATGACCCAAATACATTCCCAACCCAGATTTCATCAAGATAAACATTCTGACCAATTTTATAAAGATTGGATAAAAACTGTGACCTCTACTGTCTACACAAACATATTGTTGACTGACGCACACACGCACGCCGGACATCACACGATCCCATAAGCTCACCGTGTCACTTCCTGACTGGTGAGCTAAAAATAGGCAACCCACTCAATACCTTAACATGCATCAAACATAACCAGATAGTTATATGGAAAAACATTCAACAGGAATTCCAAAGTCAATATTTAGGTCTAATTATCAAAGTTTGTTTACAATACACTTTGATGACGAACGAAAATAAATCTGCTTTTTATGTGCAAATTAATTGTTACATTAAAGGAGCTTTATTATTGGCATTATTGGTTTAACTTGTTTATATTAAGTTTTCAAAACATTTCTTTCTAATTAATGAATACAATTACAAATAATATAACTGAAAATGGTACTTTTTTGAGTATGTAGAAAAAAAACTGTGATTTTGGTGAATCTTAGTAGATCAAATAAGCAGCTCTGAAACCTTAGGTTTTTGCAAGCAATCAACTAAAATAGAGTCATGATTACCAATTCCTATCCTATGAAATGTATGTACTTCAAATGCAAAAGTAAAAATAACTGAATAAAGTTTACATGGAAAGCTTAAAATCCTGAGTATATTTTACCCACAAAGCAAACTGCATAGGAAATGACTGTCTCCACAAATGCCTTCACAAAGGTCGTAAAAATATGTAGACATATTTGAAAATGAGCCCAAAGTACCAACATGACATTATCTACTATGTCATTTGATTCCAAGCTGGGTCAGTGACAGAGTTACAATGGGTAGATTAATGGTCTTGAGGTGAAGGGTGAACTATGACAGCTGTTTATATGACTATGCATTCAAAAGATTCAAAATACACATACAATGGGTTACTTTTCATATTGTATTAAATAAAAAACAAGACTAATGCCAAGCAATATATGTCCCCTACCTGCTCCACCATTGTCAGAATTATCTTTTTAATTTGTTGCCATAGCAACCAGAATTTTTGACATTGGAACAAAATGAAATGACGAGCAGAATGTCCATATTGCCATCTATCCATGTTTGAAGTTTCATGAAAAAATATGAAGAACTTTGAAAGTTATCGCAGGATCCAGAAAACCACCATTTTCAGCAGTATTTCTAGTCTATTTGTTGCCAAAGCAACCAAAATTGTTGACGTAGGAACAAAATTAAATGACGTGCATAATGTCCATATTGCCATCTATTCATGTTTGAAGTTTCATGAAAAAATATGAAGAACTTTGAAAGTTATCGCAGGATCCAGATAACCACCATTTTCAGCAGTATTTCTAGTCTATGTGTTGCCATAGCAACCAGAATTTTAGGTGTAGGAACAAAATGAAATGACGTGCATAATGTCCATATTGCCATCTATTCATGTTTGAAGTTTCATGAAAAAATATGAAGAATTTTTAAAGTTATCGCAGGATCCAGAAAAGTAAGACAGACAGACTCACAGACAGACAGACAGACACACAGAGCAAAAACCACAACAAAAATGCTGGCATACTGCACATACTTGGAAAATTCATACTGCTTGTTAATAAATCCAAGTGATGTTGTTGATTGGAAATGTTTAGACCATAAAGCATGTAAATTTCATAATTATTCAGCAATTCATTTAAGCTTTTAAATTTGACTCATGGTGAAAGGCTACAAACAAGTGAGTGAGAGAGACATCTATACCAATCTAATGATAGGTGGTCTTTAAATACTTTCTTGTAATTAGTTGGAAAAACAACCTTAATTTCACTCAATGCACCCCAATTAGAAAGTAAAAGGGGATATACTGGAATCACTTTAGACACCTGTCCTTCCTCTGTCTGTAAACACAAACTTGTCCCCAGGTATTTTTCTACACATTTCAAGTACAACATACAAATATGCATGCATTGTTCCTCAATTTGAAAACATGCAAAATGTATTATCCTGCAATAAAAATTACACAAGTGATTTCCCTTTTTCAACTTAGAATTTCTGTAACTATGTCATTTTGATAATGACTTTATTAGCAGAAATATGTTAGAAACTATAACATCCAGATGTGTTATATTTTATATGCTATATTGTACTTTTAAGTTTGATAGAATCATGACCCTAGAGTCATATTTGGCCACATTACATTACATATTACAGCAGGCAGCGTAGAGGGTAATAGTAACCACCGTAACAAGTTTTAATGAATTCTAGAAGGAAAATTTGATTGTAATTTGTATTTTTTTTTCGGATGTAGTTATTTGTATTTAAAAGTATATTAAAATAATGCTTGTACATGGTCTTAAAATAACCTCTGAATTTTGATTTCTGGACATAAACCATTTAACCCTGTTTGATGACCTTGATCTTTGAATCATCCATAAATGAACATGACTTTGTGTACATGGCCTTAGGGGGAAAAAGGTATATATTTTCCTTTAGTTTCAATATAAAAGATATCACAGAGCTAACACCTGCTGTTTTGGTTCCATTGGTAAAGAAATTAAAATTACTAGTTTCATCCTGATATTCAGAAAATTATGCAATATTCTTAAAATCTTTAAATTTTAAGAGTAAGGAAAACTGATCTATGAATAAATGCAATTTCGATAAATCCAGTCCATCAACCAACAGAAAACATAGTTTATATTCTTCCAATTATTATATTATATTATTATATTATGACTCAAAACAGCCCACACAGATCAATACATGTAAATCAATTGTCCCAATAGAGGGCTGACTAACAGTAATAACTGTCACTGACAAATGCCTCTTGGTCAGAAACAGAATGCAAACAGATACAACAGAAAATAAGAACCGAGTCCAGAGAGGCTATACGGTAACACTTGTTTTTCTCAACTTGCCAATAATGGATGTAAAACCTCATGAAAATTGAAGGACTTCACGAAATTACATGTAAGTGCGTCAGAATTATGGGTTTACCGTTGGGAATCATGAAATTAGATAGAATAATTGCAGTCTTGGGAATGATGAAACCACATGCACAGTTCAAGAACAGTTCAAGAAATGTCAGAGGGCAGTGCACCAAACAGTTCAAATCAATCAAATTCTGAGTTTGTTTGTAAGTGGTCATAATGAAAACACCTATAAATTCTAACTTTTTCAAAAAAAT
This sequence comes from Dreissena polymorpha, assembly GCF_020536995.1. Classification (NCBI taxonomy): domain Eukaryota; kingdom Metazoa; phylum Mollusca; class Bivalvia; order Myida; family Dreissenidae; genus Dreissena; species Dreissena polymorpha. Next base: position 93,397,076 of record NC_068357.1, read on the forward strand.
ATTTAATATTACAGACTCATAAGATAGAAAGATCAATATGAAAAGAGCAGTACAGTAAATTTACTTACAGCTACTTATGATTATTTTTGTATGAAGTGAATTGTGCAGTTTTGGTATTTAGAAGATGTTTTAACAAACTTGACCCTGTTTATCTATATAAAAGAATAACCGTATCTGAAAGCAAAACATGGTTATGGAATTGTTTACTATTATTGTTGGGGTGACAAAAATATATTCCACTTTAAAAAAATAATAAGTTGTAAGTGTTAGAAATATCATTAACAAAATAATTATCATGAAATCTAAGCCCAAAGGAGAGAGGATTCTAACAGAAAGATGAGATATGTTTTGTATTTGAATGTATAATACAGTTGGCTATAACGATTGGCAACAAATCAAATATTGATAAGTTGATACATGCATATATACATGTATTCTTTTTTAAAGAATTTACAGCTATTATTTTCTGATGACAAATTTATATAAAATTATGAGTATGTTATTTTTCAGTAAATGCATAAATTAAAAGCAATATGACAGCAATCTTGGTAAAGTAACTTAAAACATGATTAAACCTGAAGAAAGAATAAATGCATCACAGTTTGTATTTAGGTTGCTTAAATTAAATCAATCAAAACCTTAGATCGCTTTTCTAAAAAACATTGTAACAAGTAGTGAAATATGGACAGAAAGCACCAGATATCAAGCTCAAGTAAAATTGAAATGACAATAATGAATATACCGGTAAATGACATACAAAGTTGTTCATCCGTAGAAAAATATAGTTTTGTCACATGATGTGACATATGCCCCCAAAGAACATTTCAAGAAAATAACAAGAAAATTCACAAAAATAATTGCCCAACTGTCGCCAATAAGTTGCCATGTGAAAAATAAAGTGATGATATAATTAATTTAAAATTTCTCCTATGGTTTGAACAGTAAAAAAAGCCTTTTTTTACTAACCTTTGACTTTGAATTTTGAACATGATCTTTCACAGAAAAGCATAATAATTTTACGCAACACATCTCCAGTAATGGCAAATAATAGTCTTGAGCAAAATTAAAATCCTCCAGGGCAGTGACAAGTTACAGAATGGAAACAAACAATATGCTGAATTCCAAAAAACGCATTTGCCCCCAATGGAAGCCTTATCCATATTGCTTTGTAGGGTAATAAGTCCAAAACAAGGGCAATGCCAAGGTCAAAATGAGGTCAACTGATGAGAGTGTTGCGTGTTCAAAGATTAAATCAATGCAAGAATCAAAGCTTTGTAGAAATCAGTTTTGATGTAAGACTAAACCTGTCATTTTTGGTTAACCAGTACTTTGGACATTTTGAATTAGCCCAAGTCTAAAAATAGGTCAATTTCAAGGTCAAAATGAGGGCAGGTGATGTGGGTGTGCTGATGGTGTTCATCCATCATCCATGCAAGTATCCAAACTTTGTAGGAGGTATAATAGATGATATACAAATCATGTCATTTGGGTTTTTCTCCTATAGAAGAAAAAACAAACACACAAACAAAAAGGACAATGCTAAATGCCTCCCATATCTGTAGATGATGGGGGCATACAAATCATGAGATTTCACCTTGAATTGTGACCTTGACCCTTAACAGTGAACTTAAAAGGAGGAGCATGGGAGTAGAAGCCCCATCAATCACAGGTATTAAGAACAAAATCTGGATGCACTGACAACAAATTATCCAGCCATTAAAAAAAAACACGGTTGGTGCAATAAGATCATGCACTCATTTGGGGCTTTAAAAATGACAAATGCGAGCATAAAACTGTGAACATCAGGGCACTAAATACACTGTACATTACATGTATATTTTACTATTAATAGTGAAAATTAAATCCATGATTAAAACAAATAATACTTTACCTGATTGGTTTCATGTGATTGCTTATGTTTTAGACAAGCATTACATGTAAAATATACAACATAGTATAAAGCAAAGCAGAAAACATATATGCAATAACTCAATAATTTTACAAAGAAAAGACAGCAATTTTTACAGGCAGATTTTTTTTAAACAAGAGCTGTTTGTACAAACAAGTGCAGCCTACTCTAGCGTCTTTAACTTTCAAATTGTTGTAGGATATAAACTGCACATTGGAAGCAAAAGAATACTTAAAAAGTCAATGCTTGATAACAAATGAATCAAGGCTCACACTGTTGGGAGTTCCAGGGAAAATTTCGTTGATCATAAATCTTAGTAAATACTCCCACAAAACCAGACTGGCCTTTCAATATGACCAAAAACAAGACATGAATTTTATGGAAAATGCGGATAACCCTACCCGTCTGGTTCACAATAAAAATGCCGTACAAATGACAGTCCAGTGTAACAAGGGTATCAAATATGATTTAATTATGATGATAATTTTAAGGTTTGTAACTCAATAGTTGCTAAGACAATTTGATTAGTTATCATTATTAACAAGCCAATATAGACCTCCCCCCCCCAAATATTTGGTAAGGAAAAAAGCTAACCAATACATTGCAGTATTATCTTGACCCATGTATATTAAATCCAAATCCTTAACTACTGGTAGCCAGTGGTAGGTTACAACAACATAAATGACTCTGATAAAAAGGAATGAGACCAAAGCTAAACATCATAAATGTGAAACCCTACCATGTCCACATGCCCTTTCCTCATTTCTAGCACTCCAAGGTTGTTATAGGCCTCTGCATGGTCGTTGTTATTAGAAAGCGCGAGTCGGAACGCCTGATAGGCCAGCGTGTTGTCTCCAATTCCCTGAGAATAAAATATCTCTGCATAAAAGACTTCTGAGTGTTCAATAACTCTTCCAATACATTTTTACAAAGTTGTGTTAGATGTTGATAGGACTTTATATGCTGGGTAAGTTGCATGTGTTGTCTATTGGAACGGTATTTATAAAGTTTATGAAATCTTAATTTTATTGTAGTATTTAATTATTACTCAAGGGAAAATTTCAGATTAAATGTTCTTTTTGTTATCCAATGAGTTTTTTTTACAAAAGTAGTTAAACACCAAACTTCCAAGTATTATATTACTAGTTTTGAATAATGCATGAAATGATTTTAACTTGAAATGTCCGTTTGCCTCTACTAAGGAAGTTCGTAAACACAGGCCTTGTACCCTAAAAACTAATTGGATGTTTAAACATTATGATGGTGAAAACAAGCTCTTCCAATTAAACAAGAGATGTGTTTGTCAGAAACACAATGCCCCATATTGCGCCGCTTTGAAATAAAATTTCAATACATCATTTGGCAGGTTTAGAAATTATCTCCCTTTTAAAGCTTATTACTTCCCTTGGATTGTATTTTTTGAATTTTGACCTTGAAGGATGACCTTGACCTTTCACCACTCAAAATGTGTAGCTCCATGAGATACACATGCATGCCAAATATCAAGTTGCTATCTTCAATATTGTCAAAGTTATGGCCAATGTTAAAGTTTTCGGACGGACTGACGGACAGACGGACAGACAGACAGTTCAAATGCTATATGCCACCCTACTGGGGGCATAAACAAAATCATACAAAAAATGCATAAGCCATCTTTATGTCTTGTCTTCCAATGCTCAGTGTGACACTGTGAATTATACAGGACAGTTTAACAATCAAAAAGGTTGTAATTGTTTATATAATTAGTACAATAAAACAAATCCTTAAAAAGTTAACTGGACAGATTTAGAAACTACTCAAAATAAAGATTTTACAACTTGTAATACTTGCACAGCAAGCTGGAAGCCTCTACGAGGGATAGAAACTAACATTTTGGTTACAGTTACCCAGTTGTAATACTTATTCTACAGAACACATACAAGCTAAGGGGAAGACAATTTAGAGGACAACCACAATTTTTTTAAAGGCCAATTGCAAATGGGCCCCTTCTTACGTTCATCCCTGATCCACAAACAACTACACACCATGGCAACATGGCCGATGTTGAACCAGATATCGGACACCGTGTTCTCATCTGCTAGGGCCAGGGCTCTCTCAAAGCAGGTCAAGGTCATGTCATACTGCTGAGCGTAGAAACAGCAGAGGCCGAGGTTATTGAACAGCTCCGCATTGTACACACCCATTTGAAGCAGACGTCTGCAAAATAAACAACAATTTTCAGAAACACGCACACACACAAAAAGCACTGAACACATGAAACATAGTCGAATAGACTTTTTTGTCATAAATATTGCAATTAAAACAAGGTTATGACAGTATTACACACAGTTCAAGAGACCACTACTGGTAAAACCCCTTGATTTAAGATAGTGTATTATCATCATATTGCCTTTAATATGTACATTTGTTAAGTTTCATAATCAAATCCAATGTCCATTTGTCACAACAGTATTTGTTTTTGTTGAAATCATCACTCTGGCATCAGACGTCAACAACACGGATAGGGGCGAAACACAGTTTATAACCACTGCTATTATAAACCAAGAATTTTTGTAGAAAAAGAACAGTGTATCCCAAGCCACAGGTGCATGGTTGTTGAAAAGTTACAGTAGGAATTTGCCATTGAATTTTTTACAAAAATAAAGACAAAACTGCAATCACAAAGCCTGGCTTTCTGTGGGAGAAGTGCAAAGAAGCTTTCGTATGTAATTTTAAACAAAGGGCTAAAACGTCTTAAAAAATAATACAATCAGGAAACTTGACAATATGTGCTGTAGCACTTTCAGATAATTATTCTGTAGAGGTTTGAAGAAATTCAGATGTAAAATGTTGTAGGAGTTGTGCAAAGACGATTTTATATGTTTTTTTAAACAAGGTCATAATTCAGTATCAGAAACCTGGACAATATATGCTGAAGCACTTGGATATAATAATTCTTTGACAAAAATAACAAACAAAATGTAGAGGAAATGTGCAAGGGAGCCTTTGGTGACAAACTAAAGTACACATAGGTGGAGGAAATAAAACCTACCATTTATATATCCCAATT